>NC_056741.1:7578149-7878149 GCF_019279795.1 Protopterus annectens
CTTTGCTTAGAATGGATTCCTTTCTTCCAGCAGTTAATCCAGGACTGTTCCCCTCAAATGATGATTTCCAGCCTCTGGCTTACTTTCAGTTTTTTGACGGAAAGGAAGAGATCCAGTCTTTTCCCGTGCTAAGCCATATTACCCTCTGCCCTGCACTTATTAAAATTAGTCACATTACTACCTCTTCCCTGCCTTCCCCAAGCATTGTAGAAAAGTCATCCTCCTTTATGAAGCTTTAGTTTTCCAAGTTCTCTCAGCCCCCTTTTCGTGTGTGAAGGGGCCGAGTGCAGCCCACTTACCAAGGATATATCTACCGAACAAATTTGTTAACTCCTCTTTCTTTCACAAATATTGAGCAAATGTATCCTTTTAGTACCCTTGACTTTCTTCAGCAGCTTTACTGTGACGACTTTGATCCATTTTTCCTAGGACTAAAACGGAAGATAAAGAAACAGTGTTGCAGTTGGTGCACAGTGTTAAAAACTGTTGCAGTTGGTGCACAGTGTTAAAGCTACTAACTTTAGTTTGGGTTTTATAGAGTCTGATTCCCTTTGCCTACTGTATGATGTTGAGCAAGTCACTTAACCAGACATTGCCTCCAGGTCACCCCAGAAAATGGATGGTGTCCAGTGGGCCTACCGGTCCCCCCAGAAAATGGATGGTGTCCAGTGGGCCTACCGGTCACCCCAGAAAATGGATGGTGTCCAGTGGGCCTACCTAATTAACAAATGGGTATTACTAAATACTCCATTTTGATCCTTAAGAGGGAAAAAACTGTCTCAAACAGGTACTGTCACAATAAGATTTTTGGGGAGACAGAAGGTAAAAAGTGTTTCATAGGTGTTTACTAGGCTAACTACCACAAGTCTTTTTAAGCCTAGCCATGGATCCCAAATCTCTGACAAGTTCTGATACCCTTAGTAAGTGTCAGCATGGGCCTGGGTGATGGACCACTTACAGGTTACCTGTGTGCATTAGAGACATAGGTGCCAAACCAGGGATGAACTTCCGGTTTCCAGCTAAGAAGAAAGAAAGCAACTGAAGACACTGCAGTGGTTGCGAGAGGACACTGTAAAACTACTATGAAGGTCTTCGCTGGACAGAGATAAAGCCGTCTAATGGTTGCTACCGATGGAGTCAGAATGAGAACACCCTGGATAGTGTCATTGATTTTTGTGGACATCTAGGACTGATCTCAATCTGCAGCTTACTAAGCCTGACCTCAGAATTTAGGAAGATCATGAAAAACCTCTTGAAAGGGTGGCACAGCGATGTATGAAGGTGAGCTGGTTGCTGCACCCCTGTTAATACACATGCATATAGGGAGAGCAGTGCTTACCAATTAAGCACGACACAGTATTAAGACTGGACAATCATGGAGCTACCCGGCCTGATTAGTGGTGTACTGTAACAAGGCCATTAACTCTGTCCCACATAACCAGTAAAAAGACTACAGGGATGCATTCCTGAAGAATGGTCAGCAATGAGGTAGCTTTCACTTAACCATAAGGTGGCGCAGCCTGTCAGAAAGAGGCACTTCAATATTTTGGGGCTGTTGACGTAGGAAAGAAAAATGAAAATTCTCCGAGTGTCAGTTACGCTGGGGTCAAAGCATTCTGCATGGGAAGCGGAAGCCAAAGAGAGAGTTCAGGAGTGAACTGAAGGAGAACCAACTGAATTTTAAGAAACTTCGCCTAAAAATGAATGTTAACGTATGACTGGGAGAGATTCATCTGAGCTACAGAATAATAACTGAAGTTGGAGAAAATGTATATAAAATAATTTGGCAGCACTGAGAATGTAGAGTTAGAAAGAGTGAAAACACAAAGGAGATGACCTGGGTTCACAAGATACTCCACGTTCCTAAGCACCCTGGAGAATATTAGGGTCCAACCTAACACTCCCACACTGGGAGACTTCAAAACTATCCCTCCATTAACTGGGAAAACTACTCATGTACCAATACAATTGCCAAACATTTCCTGGAATTCATTAATTTCAATGCCCTGGACCAGCTCGTTCTTACCCCCACTAGAGGTAGCAACATTCTTGACCTGGTCATTACTAACATGGGCAACCATTGATCTACACCAATAATGAACTCCTTCCTGGTTAGATATGACCAAAAACTAATCACCTTGGAAATCCACATCCATCCCACCCCACCCCCCGCAAAGGTAACCACCATGAAAAGCTTCTCCAAAGCTAATTTCAGGCTCCTAAAAACAGAGGGGGCTAACTTCACGGCACCTATGCAAATGGAGATCAGCTGCATGACCGCCGAATCAAACACGTACACAAATACATGGATCTCACCATACCCAACAGAACCAAGACGCTCTCATCCAAAAAAAAAAAAAACCCCAATCTGGTGGTCCCCTGCCATAAACAAACTCTACAACAGGAAGAGGAAACTGATGCGGAATAAGGTAAAGTCCCACAGTGCCAGTTCCAATAAAGGCTGCCCCGAAATAAATCCCCTGTTCAGGGGATAATCAAGATAGTTGTTGTTGTCGTTTTCTTTCGTCTTTTCCCGGTTAGGGGTCGCCACATTAGAACTCTGGTCCACTAATGATTGGCAGTCGATTTTTATGGTGCTTTTTAACATCACTCAACCGCGGGCAGGACATGCAGACGCCACACAGAAGGCGCTGCAGCCGAGAATCGAACGGGAGTACCTCTTGCTGTGAGGCGACAACGCTACCGCTGCTCCACTGCAGCTTGGGATAATCAAGATCGTAAAGGTAGCAAATAACAGTTTACTGAAGCATAAAAACAAAAAAGCATGAATAGTTCCCTGAATTAAGCACTTTCATCTCCCCTCAGGAGACTTCGTCAGAATCAATTAACAAAAAGTTGAACCCATATAAATACTCCACAGTATTAATTCATTGGTCAACCAATTATCTGATAGTGAAATTTTTAAAGTGCTTGGTACTGACAAAACAATGTTACAAAACCAGTATAGTACTTCCCATTCTAAAATGAAAAAGTGCACGTCAATATGTTGTTGTTGTCTTTCGGCTTTTCCTTGTTAGGGGTTGCCACAGTGGAACTCCGGTCTGCTAATGATTGGCAGTAGATTTTGACGAATGCCAAGGTGCCAGCTCAGTCAACCTTCAATGAAGGCACGCCCATTTACGCATGTCTTTCGAACGCCCACTCAACCGAGGGGAGGAAATGTAGAGTCCACACAGAAGGCACTCCCCACACTCCAGCCAAGAATTGAACGCAAGAACCTCTTGCTGTGAGGCAACAACACTACCGCTGCACCACCGCGGAAATAAAAAGTGCACGCCAATATAAATATATTAAATAAATAGATACGTATAATAGGTTAAAATCCAATAAATAGCATCATAGTACAAAAACTCATCTAAACACCTGTTAAAAATGTATTAATATATGAATATATAACAATTCCAAAAAGGTCCCACATAAATATCTAGTAACATAAAATACCACACAGATATAAACAAACCAAATTTACAATATATACACCCAAAATGACTAGTGTATACCAAAATGTGACTATATAGCCACCCTTTTGGGGTTGGAGGCCCGTACTTTGAGGGCTGAGGTAATAGAAATGTGATCGTTTAGCCCTGGGTTGTTGCAGGCATCTATCCTCAACTGCCATATCTCATGAAATTCTAATCTAGTCTCTCAGTCCCCTCCCGTCACTCAACTTTACTTCCTCCAACACCCAAAATTTATAAAAAGCATTTTTACAGTTTAGAATATGCCTATACAAGGCATTGTTCTCATTTTTCCTATTAATATAATGATAAAATGTGTCATGAAACCAGATAAAGGGGGAGGGGTAGTGTTGATGGAACACAGTGGGATTATACGGCCAAAATGATGGATATTCTTAATACTGATAACCGATATGTAGTAGTATCTAAAAATGAGCTTAATATATCTTATAGGAAAATTGATTTTATATTAGAAGATAATTTGTTGCAGGGTGTTATGGACATAGTTATATCAATTTTTGAGGGTACAAAAACTGGATTATACCAGCTATTTTTGGGATGCCAAAAATACACAATGGGGTTGATAATCCCCCCTTGAGACCCACTGTTACATCCCAAGGGTCTAAAACAACTCCTGGCCATTTATGTAGACACAAAATAAGGAGTTTCTACACAAAATACCCACACATTCTTATTGATTCATGGGACTTTTTGAATAAAATGGGAACTTCGGAACAGAATGAAAATTTGGTATTTTTAACTACTGAAGTTTTAAAGATTTGTTTTCTGAAATACCTCAAATTAGGAATTGAGTGGTTTGAGAAGATAATTGAATTTAGACGTGTGATTGAAAACACAGAGATGGTTCTAAAGTACAACTATATTTATTTTCAGAGTGAACTGTATCACCAGGTGGATGGAGCCGCTAAGGGGTCTTCATGTGCGCCCATCTATGCCAACATAAATTATGTTGTACTGGGAGAAACATTTTGTGTTTACATCCCACTACAATGCATATATATTATGGGGATCATCGCTTCCTGGATGACATTTATTTTATGGCAAGGAAGCAAGGAATTAATACCAGAGTTCATGGATTATTTGAATCATACAACAGATTTTTTGCAGTTTACCCATGAAATAGGAATGGATGAGATACATTATCTGGATATCAAATTAACCAAGGCTCATGTGGAAAAAGCTTTTAGATCAGGACTATATAGGAAAAAATACTTTTCCAATTCCTATTTGCACTGACAGTGATCACCCACATTTTCTTAAAAGTAACATAGTAAAAGGTGAAATGGTTAGGATAGCCAGAATGATATCAAACAGAACAGATTTTTTTTGAAAGAAATAAACTATATACATACGCTATTTGGGGAAAGAGGTTACCTGGATAAATTAACCCCATAAAAAGTGCTGTATACAAGGATGGGGGAAGTACATATTTACCCCTTCTTACCGGTGGTGAAGGGGTTAGTGGTAGTAAGAAGGTTAGAGGTACTGCTACAACCATAATACCACTACCACATTTGATATTGACAAACCATGCCAACATTGGGTGGGTCAAAAGATGTATTAATAGTACATGGGATATGTTTAAGAGGATGCCTACTAAGGTGGAATCTTTTAAAAAAACCCATGCATATCCCCTATATATATATCCTATATCATATAGGAGAAACTGTAATCTCAAGGACATACTAGAACAGAAAAAAAGGAGACATTAGACAAGGGTAGAGTTCCAAAATAGGTACCTTCAAATGTGGGAGGTGTTCACAATGCTCCTTTATATAGCTGGGAAGAAAGAGTTGAGCATACCCAGCATTTCTTATAGGCTTAAAGGGAGAACCTATGCTAGTTGTTACACCAAAGGGGTGGTGTACATGGCATAGTGTACAGTATGCTGGGCATATTACACAGGGAAGACACAGAGTAATTTAAGGCAATGCATTTATGAACATACCCATGATATTAATAGGAAAATGAGAACAATGGCTTGTATAGGCATATTCTAAACTGTAGAAATGCCAATTATAAATTGAGTGTTGGAGGAAGTAAAGTTGAGTGACAGGGGAGGGGACTGGGAGACTAGATTAGAATTTTGTGAGATGATATGGCAGTTGAAGTTAGATGCCTGTAACAACCCAGGGCTAAACGATCACATTTCTATCAACCCAGCCCTCAAACTATGGGCCTCCAACCCCAAAAGGCTGGATACATAGTCACATTTTGGCATACACTAGTAATTTTGGGTTTCTATACTGTAAATATTGTACATTTGGTATGTTTATATCTGTGTGGTATTTTATGTTACTAGATATTTATGTGGGACCTTTTTGGAATTGTTAAAACATTCATATATTAATACATTACAGGTTTTTAGATGAATTTTTGCACTATGATACTATTACCTATTGCACGTATCTATTTATTTGATATATTTATATTGACGTGCACTTTTTCATTTTAGAATGGCAAGTACTATACTGGTTTTGTAACATTGTTTTGTCAGCACCAAGCACTTTAGAAATTTCACTATCAGATAATTGGTTGACCAATTAATTAATACTGTGGAGTATTTATATGGGTTCAACTTTTTGTTAAATTGATTCTGATGAAGTCTCCTGAGGGGAGATGAAAGCACTTAATCCAGGGAACTAGTGTTCATGATTTTTTTGTTTTTATGCTTCAATAAACATTTAGTGTTCATGATTTTTTTTGTTTTTATGCTTCAATAAACATTTGTCGTTTTCTGGAACGTACGTTTATTTGCTACCTTTACTATCTTGATTATCCCCTGAACAGGGGATTTACTTAGGAGGGACAGCCTTTATTGAAAGTGGCACTGTGGGACTGTGTTGCTTTTGTGGTTTTGTGCCTTTGTGTGAGGTTACTGAAGAAGGTGAAGTCCCAAGACTGAAAAAACTCCCTTATCAGCCCCAACAAAAGATCCCTCATCAAATCCTCTAAAGCTAGCTATGAAACCAGATAGTAAAGAAATCCACAAGGCCTTCTACAGTTATGTAAAGAAAAACTACGGCAATACCCAGATTTGCAATGAGCTACTACACAATGGTACCACCTATACTGAGCTAACAGATATTGCCAATATACTGGCAGATTCAGTGCCAACTTTACCCCCCCCCCCAAGGGACCAGTCACAATACCAGTAGATTGCCAGGCACTCAGTATTACTGCTGCACAGGTTAAAACAGCACTGACCAAGGCCAAGAATACAGCTTCTATGGGACCTGACAATTGCCCCTGGCCGTGTTCTACATGAACTACAAAGTGAACTGGCACCTCACCTGTGTGCCCTGTTCAATCACAGCCTCACCTCAGGCTTTGTCCCTACCAAATGGTGCACTGCTACAGTCATCCTTCTCCACAGACCCTGGGAACTATCGCCCCATTAGCCTGAAGAGTCTGATATGCAAAGCTATGGAATGCATCATAATGGACCTAATAAATCAAGGATATAGGGAATCTCCAAACTCTGGATCATACACAGTTTGGTTTTTTGAAGGGTAGATCATGCCTGCTCAACTTGGTCACCACAGCTGTTGATTAAGGCAACGTGGTTCATACAGCCTACCCTGATCTGGCCAAGGCCTTTGACACCATTCCCCACTCCAGAATCATAGAAAAACTGGATAAGCTAGGCATCAACCCCTATATCACTAGGTGGGTTGCAAACTGGCTCACAGAGTCAGCTACTTTCACACTGTGGGCTCTAAGTCGGAATGCAGACCAGTCATGAGTCTACTTCTCTGAAGTTCAGGCCAACACAAAGGGACTCTGGCTGAAAGTTTGCAGACGATTGCAAGTTGGAAGCTATTGTTAACTCCCAGAGTTATGTTGACATCCTACAGAAAGGCCTCACTGAGACCAAAAACTGGTGTCAGAACCGTGGACTTAAGCTCAATGCCAAAAAATATGTCATCCCCTTTGGGAAAAACCCAGTTCCCATGAATTACCACATCAATGGTAGTCCACTGAACACAGAAGGTGTTATAAGAGATCTGTGAACACAGGTTGACAGCAACCTTTCTTTTGAGCACTACATTGCCAGAAAGTCCTTGTTTGTGGCACATCTCATTACTAAAGGTTTTGCATTCAGGAAGAAAGAGGTCATTGTCTTCCTCTACTCTTCCCTCATTAGGCCAATCATTTAGTACAATGCCCCATTTTGCAGGTATCTCACTAGACACCTGCAACAACTGGAGAGGCCGCAGAAGTACCTCACAAAGAGGATCCTAGGCCTTAAACATTTGTCCTACATGGACAGACTAAAAAAACTCCCAACTATTCTCGGTCTCATATCACCTACTTAGAGGTGATCACTGCTCGACTTACAAAGCCATGTCTGACCCAGCTCTGTTAGAAATGCTACATATAAAAGAAATCCCAATCCCTCCGCACCACGCTCTCCAGAGACCTCAACCTCATTACCACAATCAACAGAACATGCTGGAGGGACAGGTTCATAACCCAGAGACTGCCCATACTATGGAATAGACTTCCCATACATGTCAGGCAGAGCACTTCACTGGCCCTCTTCAAGAGAAATCTTAATGAGTGGATGGGAAATGGAAAATTCACCCCGCGGATCACTCCAGTGGCTCTACTCGACAGAGGCACTGGGAACTAAGGTCCAGAGGCACGATGCCAGGGTAATCCTATGGGCTAGGCTTGTAAAGGCCCCAGGGCCATTAGCCTAGTACACACCTAGGAACCTATGGCAGAGAACAGAGGGTGGAGGACAAAATAACAAGGACACAAAAAGGGAAATGGCATTCTCTGCAAACCGAATTCTAAACAAATAATATGAACTTATTCAAACAGACAGGGTAAACACAGGAGCTAGTAGAGACAGTCCCTTCATGTAATAAAGAAGACTGTTAAAGAGCTGCAATATGTGACAGATAGAATGCAGTGTGGGCAGCACGACGGTGAGGCTACATTTTATTTTATTTATTATACGTTTGTTTACCAGGAAAGTCTGACTTGGAAAGAAGCCAATTTTCAGGGGAGGCCCGGGGAGAAATGCTCCAGTTGTGTCTTTGTAACGTGGGAGGAAACTGGAGAACCCAGAGGAAACCCACACAAACACAGGGAGGACGTGTAGACTCCATACCGAAGGCACTCCAGCAGAGAACTGAACTGGAGAACCTCCTGCTGTGAGGTGATAATGCTACCGCTGCACCACTACTCCGTCCATATATATAGCCATAAAGGCTAAATGGATAACTTCACAGACATGAGCTTTGAAACCTCTTTTGCTGGCGTTTGTCCCATGACACGTTTGCAGTTCAAAATGCTTAGACTACAAATTATGTGGCAAAGTATATGTACTAATACTTCTCTCACAGAAAGAGAAACCATAATATTTCTTGTTTACCTATCATCAGAAGACAAAAAAATATCCATCTGTTCCAAATTCCTCAACAGTGACCTTGACTACTTCAGGACCTCTGTGTTGATCAACTGGTTTACTGTACGATTGTAACAGTTTACACGACCCGAAAGGTAAGTGCACTGCTCTTATCAGATGAAACTAAAACTGCAAAAAATAGAAGCACTTAGTTTATGAAATCTACCCACAACAAAACCATGGAAGAGTTTCAACCAGCTCACACATAACTTAGGCTGAGGCGTGATGTGGTAATACCCACTCCTGTTACTTAAACAACATATATTTAGACTTTGTGTAACTTGTTAAAGGTGACAAAACAGAACCTGACAAATGGCTAGCCTCTGTAACAGGTTTTAGACAAAGCAACTGCTCTATAATAACAGCGAGGAAGAAACTTAGATAACAGGAAATGTAAATATTCTCTAGTGACCTTGTTTGAGGATAGTCATGCATTGACGGTTTTTTCTTTGTTGCAGAAGAACACATCCTACTTTTTCATGGAGCTACTTCCTACTAAAGATACAAATAAAAATGGCAGTTTTCTCCCACAGCAGTAAAATCATTACACCGCTTTCAGCCACAAGAACAGTGACTCTGTCTTTTAAAGGAAAAACAGCAGAAACAGTCCCTTGTGTCAAAGTTAATAGGCTGTACATATACTGCACTGTTTTAACAGCCTGATGGAGGATGATGGTGAAAACAGTGCGAGACCCTTTGTCAGCATGGCTTTTGACTCTATACAGACTCAAATTCTGTATTTTATGAGGTGACCTTTTTTATGAACTTAACTACAGTGAATTCTAAGGGTAAACGCACTTGCAATGACTGACTTCTGCACCTAGATATGCTTGTATTATGAAATATCCCGTACTATGCAGTGTGTTAATGCACACTTAACTACTGAAAACATTACCCAGTACCCTGTATTTCTGTTTCACGATTATCCTGCTGATCAAAGAAATATATGAATGCACAAATATACTAGCTCTACTCTTTTTTTTTTTTTTCCTCCAACCTGTCAGTGGTAAAGATCAGTCTGCTTTATACTTCCATAGTCTGGGGTTCAATCCTGGCAACTAGTCAGTATATACAATCTGCATACTTTGTCCATGTCTAAACCAGCATTCTCCAGGTAATCTGGTTTTGCTTTACCACCCATAAATATGCAGGGTGTTTGGCTACTGTAAACTGTTTATATACGTACACACAAACACACACACACACACACACACACACACACACACACACACACACACACACACACACACACACACACACACACACACACACACTAATGCATCTCACATACTATTAACTTTGCACTTGGCGCCTCAACTATGGCTGAAAGGGGTCCCATGATAACCTGTTCACTTAACAGGTTAGTATGCAAATAAAAAAAATCAAAAGAAATGATCACCCATAAAATGTGAGAGGCAGAAGGTAATATGAACTTTATCACCAAGGAAAATCATTTCTTAGGTTCCCAGAGTTTCCAGCTATTTGACAATGGGAGGCAGAGAGTAGCACTTCTTACGATAAGCCAAGGGCAGCTCGTGCTATAGGACTGCAGCCCTCCCACCTAAAAAACAAATGAAAATAGAACAAAGAAACACAAAATAAAAAACTGTAAATTCCCGGAAGTGTACGCATGCGCACATGCTCTCAGACTGCTTTCTCAGCAGTCTAGATAGGAGGAAAAGGCAGCTCAGCCCCAAGATGCCCAGCAGTCTGTGCGGCGGTGACGTCACGAAATGGAGGTACTTTGAACTGCAGCGGCGGCAGGCAGGACCAATCGCGGACTTGGACTGCAAGGAATACTTTGGGATGGACCAATTATGCAAGGAATACTGGCAAGGGGGCTGTTCGGATATTGGCTGCAAGGGAGCAGGTATTTGGCTCGTCGGCAAAGTGGAGCAGTTATTTAGCTCGTCAGTTGGGCTGTTCGGATATCAGCAACTAGGTAAGCGGGCAAAGTGGAGCTGTGTGTGTGTGTCTGTGTAAAATGCCCCAGTTGCTATATACTGGTGGCTAGCGCAGACTCATGGTGGTGTGGTAGGGAATACCTCAGACTTGAACCCTGTACCTCATATGCAGGTGTTAAGGGCCTGAATTCCCTACCCACCACCATTTGTAAAAAAATTGCAGATTTTTGCCTCATATTTGATCTGTTCTGTTCCTCATAATATCTGTGGTTTCTAAATGTTTAAATGCTTGATATTTGATGGTGCAGTGGTAGCATTGTTGCCTCACAGCTGCAGGTTCTCAGGTTTGATTCTTTTCTGGGGTGCCTTCTGTGTGGTGTCTGCATCTTCTCCCTGTGTTTGTGTGGGTTTGCTTTTGTGTCCTCCCATGTTACAAAGACATGTCTGCATTATTTCATCTTGGGCCTCTGCTGAAAATAGTTTTTTGTTCCAAGTCAGACTGTCCTGGTTAACAAATGTTAAAATAAAATTGAGAGGCATTTGAATTTCAGACTTTAGGTTTCTGAATGTTTAATTCCTTACATATTTGATGGTGCAGTGGTAGCATTGTTGCCTCACAGCTATAGGTTTTCTGGTTTGATTCATGGCTGGGGTGCCTTCTGTGTGAAGTCTGCATCTCCTCCCTGTGTTTGTGTGGATTTGCTCTGGTGTCCTGCCATTTTACAAAGACATGCGTCTGCAGTATTTCTCCCTGGGCCTCTGCTGAAAATTGTTTTTGTTCTGTCAGAAGTAAAATTGACAGGCATTTGAATTTCAGACTTCATATTCTTCAGAAAATACATAGACAATTGCTAGAATAAAAGGTTGTGTTACTAGGTTTATAAGAAGAATATTTAAAATTTGTCCCTATTTTTGGGACTGTATTCCTCCATTATTGGCTCATCCAGGTTTTGTGTGCTAAGGTTGACAGCTATGGCAAGAACTGAATATGTTTGAGGGCTGTATTCCCTCATTACTGGGTTTGCCCAGGTGTTTTGTACTAAGAGGTTGACAGCTATGGTGAGAACTGAATTCACTAAATGATAGCCATTTAAGTTTCAGTCTTCCTCTCTTTCACAAAGCAACTGATTTGGCGTAGTGGTATGTTGCTCCGACTGTTTTGCACAGGGACCTTGGCAGTAAAATGTATGGTGGTAACACAGCATTTTATTCCAACAACTTTCCAAGATTATACAAGCAATGTTGAATGTGTCCCTGGTTTTTGGGCTTTTGACCCCCCCCCCCCCCAATACATTTTGGCTTTTTCCAGATTTCTTGTGCTGCAAAGTTGAGATGCAGTTGAGTACTGAGTAGATTTTACAAGGAGCTGAGAGCTGCAGGGGAAGAGAAGTTTAGTGCTGCTTATGCTGAGTTGGCTTGCATTGTTAATAGCACAACAGGTTGTGTACTTGCTTTTGATGCAGAAGGCTGTGGGTTCTACACCCAGAAGGGGTGGATGCTGTCGTACTGAGAATGTCCTCCTTGGTAAAGAGACTAACTATGAGCCTGTTATCAGTTTGCCATTAACTTCCTCTTGCAATATTACTAGCTTATCATTTTTTTAATGTAATATAGGCAATTTACTCCTCAGGGGCAACAGACACTGTTTCGATGAAACCATGAAATATAAAGGTGTTTGCTAGCAGCAACCTCTTCATTAGTTACAGATTTCTTTAATGTGGAATTACTTAGATGACTTTTACTTCTTCAGAGATTGTGCATATTTACTAATAATGGACTGTAAAACTGTGCATATTTACTGATAATGGACTGTAGAATTGTGCATATTTACTGATAACGGACTGTAGAATTGTGCATATTTACTGATAACGGACTGTAGAATTGTGCATATTTACAGATAAAAGTGGACTGTAGAATTGTGCATATTTACTGATAATGGTGGACTGTAGAAGTTTGAGTAGGCTTTTATGATGGAAATGTTCTGAACTGGGCAGTTTTGTCATTATGGGTGCATGCGTTTTGTTTCATTGTTTACTGGACAAATGTTCAAAACAAATTTAAAACGCCCTCTAACAACTGCACTGTACTGTACAAGAAATATAATTTAGTACAATCAGGAAGGTGGATCAAAGAGCACATGTATGTTTCATATGCAAGGGACCTATGATTTGAAAACAGCCCAAAATTCATCTTTATCTGCCACTGACAAAATGTATTTTCTTTGAATGTGGGTTTCAATGCTGTTTCAATGAATGTGAATTTCAAGGGCAGAGAAGTTTTAATGCTAAGTCTGTTTTCATTGTGAGACTGCATTGCTTTGTTTAGCAGATGTCTTAGTGTTTGTGCTGTAAAATGCAAAATAAAACTTTCAAATGAAGTCCAAATCATCATAGAAGTAAAGCAGTATGCACATTATTTCACTCCATTTACCATAAACACTAGACAAGTAATGGATCATTGGAATGGCTGCAGAGGCTCCATTCAACCATGATTTTGTGAGGGGGAAGGGCAGCAAACTCAGACAGGCCCAGCTGAACTATACCTCCCACCTGTCCAGATTTCCAAAGAATGAATAGATTTTTGCTTCTTATTTTTGGTTTGTTCCTCATAAAATTTGTGGTTTTCTGGCAAATCATTTAGGAATTAAGTCACTAAATAATGATACACTGAATTTCAGACTTCATAACCTTCAGAAAAATGCATGCTAAAGTAAGACCTGCTATTCTATCAACTGTCTCAGTTTATACAAGGGCAATTTTTAGTACTGTTTACATGTTCCCCCAATATATTTGGCCTTGTCCAGATTTATTGCATTAACAGGTTGAGAGGTACATGCAAATAAATTGCTTTATAGAATTAGGCATAGCCAACCTCTCAACTGTCCCCGATTTTGGCTCAAAATGTTGCTCTTCCCCCTAACAATCCCTCCGCAAAATAGCAATTTTGGAAGAAAACATGGAGGGTTTACAATTAAGAAATAACTGTAATAATCAAAGTTATAGATTACTTTTATTTCAGAAATGCATGTAGGATTATTTTATTTTGTCAGCTGCTCAAGTTAGCAGTACTAATTGTCCCTTCTTTGATAGGTTCCCAGCTGTATTGTATGGCTATTTTACATTTTTGCATCACATTTTTGGTCCATTTTTCATAAAAATTGTGGGGTTTTTTTAGCAAATTAGTGACACATCATTAAAGACTGAAGTTAGAAAATAATGACAGACATTTGAGTTTCAGATTTCATACCCTTCAGAAAATTCATACTAATGCAAGACCTATTCTATTATCTTTCTAAGTTTATAAGAGCAATATTTAAAAATTGTCCTTATTTTTGGGCCTTTGTCCCACTTCTATGTATGGCTTTGTCCAGATTTCTTGCTCTGAGGTTGAGCGGTATGACAAATGTGTCAGGGCCATCACAGTCAGCCAGAGACATTTCAAATTGTGACATACTTGTTGCACCCCACTCCCCCATGTAGTGACTCTGGATGTGTCCAAGCAAGGCAAGGAGTAGTTATGCAGTGTAAATTTGCAGAGTGTCCCCCCATCCAAGGTAGGCACAAGTGCTACAGTGGCTTTTCATCTGTCCTTGATTTTGCTGAATGGTCTGGTTTCTGTCATTTTTGTACTGTTGATTTATGCTTATTACTCAGAAAGTGCCTGTTGCTCTGTGTTTAAGTAGTAATGCTTTAATGACCATAAGGTAAGCTTGTCTGAGATCGTAAGATGCAAGTAAGCTTTAATAAGCATACTGTTAAAGACTTGACAACATTGAAAGCCTTTCTGTTGTTGCCATGCAGAGAATACTTAACTAGATAATGTATAAGCCTTGGGTATTGAAGGACAGGATTACATTATTTTAAAAAGCTCATTACACTTGTTGGAGACTTCCAGTCATCTCTACAGGCTTTACCCGTAAACTAAACAGAATGCCAATCATACAGGCTTTACCCGTAAACTAAACAGAATGCCAATCATGTGTGGTCCATAACTTGTACAGTAATCCTTCAAGCAATGTATCTTGAGCTTGTTTCTTGTTTGCTTTTCATTTTTTACTTTAATCATGTTTTCCACATGAAACAAGTAGATAGTTGTCAGGCAGCAAATCTTTTTTGGATAAGAAACATTTTTACAAGTGGGGGCATCACAGAGATTTCTACTTTCAGCATGTTACTTGGTACTTTAATAAAGATAAATATAAAATTATAATTAGAACTGCAGTGCAAGGAGACGTGGTTTGAATTGAGTGCTGCTTGTTTTTCTTATACTTGATTTTGACTGGCATCCCAGTAATGTATTTAAAAAGTAATTTATTTTTTCATGCCTCACAATCTTTTTTGTTTTCATCTAGATATTAAGTAAGCCGTCATGCAGACAATGCATTGAAATATTTTTATTCTTCTACACTTATTTTTGTCTTGATTGGACTCTCATAATGACGGTTTGGCACCCAGGGCAGCGTATTTAATTAAAGTTAGTTTTTGTGGTTTTGAGCAAAATGTTTTCAGATAAAAGCTACCCGGACCATCTTATTAATAGTTTAAAAGAGGAAATACTATGCAAAAGGAAGGATCAATTTAAACCTATATTAAAAGTAGGAAAAGGGGGAATGATTAAAAAGCCAACTACGGACAAAAACATGACATGTTCATTAACATTACCTTTTAATGATGGTTCTAAATTAATAGTAGAAATAGTAAAGGAAGTGTGGGACAATGTGTTTAGCAATGACTGGGAAATAACTGAAAAAATAGGTAAAGCACCATCAATCGTTTATAGTAGGGGTAAAAATTTAAAGGAAATGTTTGAATATGATGAAGTAAACAATAAATCTTGTATGAAGAAATGTGGATTTTGTAAGACATGTAGATACATAAACGATAGACCTTATGTAGCTATAAAAGGATATAATAGGGCCATTAGATGCCCAGGCTACGTTAACTGCAATACAAAACAAGTTATTTACTTAGCCACCTGTCTATCATGCGCAGCATTCTATATAGGAAAGACAATAAGAAAACTGAGAGAGAGAATAAGTGAGCACAACAGAGATATAAGAAACAAAAAATCAACTAATGCACTTTACATGCATAGTACAACATGTTCAGCTTTTAAAAAATTTCTGTTTTTTGTGATCGATAGAGTGCCTGAAACATCTGTGAAAGAAGAGGATGTTAATCTGTTAGAGATGAAAGAATGTCTATGGCAGCTTAGATTAAATGCTAGCAGTAAACCAGGTATAAATTAATTCATATCCATTAGCAGCTTTCTAAAATGAAATCTTACACTATTTAATTCTATCATTATTATTTTTTAAATATTACATACATCAAGCTTGTTTTTAAATCAATGGTTGTTTTTACAAAGATGTTATAACAAATATTTATTAATATTTATTAGTATTATTATAGTATTATTTATTTATATATGCATTTTTAAATGGTTATATATTTATATCTACTGATTTTTTAAGCATTTTATATATAATATTGAGTATTTTTTGTAAATTGTAACACAACTAGTTATTTGGAGTGTAAGGGATGTTATATATTTAATTATATATTTATATAAATGAAATTACTTAGTATATTTTAATGGAGACAATGTTATATGAAAATTTGATTCTAGTCTTTGAGTTCTTGTAAATTGTAATTAAGATATACTACACAATGCATTCACTTGGTTTTTAGATAAAAAACATACTGAATTTAGTAGTTTTTAAAATGCTCAAGTTGGGTGAAACAATAAGTATCCAATTATTCATTTAATGAAGTTAATTTATTTATTAATGTTTAATTATTCAAAGTATATAAGGAAACTGCTCCATAAGATTATTACTCTGAAGAAACCCAGTATAGAACTGGGTGAAAGCGCTCAGTGTATGTCTGTTTTTTGTTTTATAATATTAAAAAGTGTTGACTGATGCAGTGAACTGTGGTGACTTCATTCGCTTTATTAAAAGTTTGTTTCGTTTTGGACTATTGTGGCTTGATTGCAGTTGCTACTGCCAAGGGTGGCACAACCAGTTATTAAATTTAGGGAGCAATTACTTTTTCATATAGGGCCATGTAGGTTTGGATAGTTTTTTTTCCTTAATAAATAAAATGATCACTTAAAAACTGCATTTTGTGTTTACTTGGGTTACCTCTGTCTAATATTTATATTTGTCTGATGATCTTAAACATTTAAGTGTGACAAACGTGCAAACAAAATAAGAAAATCAGGAAGGAGGCAAATACTTTTTCATTGCACTGCATGCCTGGTTACACCTATATCAAGCTGTTTACAAAATAATTGAAAATGCACAAATCCGCAAACGTTTATTTACTGATTGACTACTTAACACAGATGAAAAGTTTTACATTTAAATTTAATCTCGAGTGGAGCACTACCAGCCTTCTGAAAAAATATATACTTAACAGAGGCCTTGGTTTATGGCAGTGAGCTGGTTAACATAAAAGTAAATTTCGGATTTTCTCTAATGAGGAATTCAAATGTCAGAACGGATATACTTTCAATCCGAACTAAGAATATCATTCTCTTTTATTGGTTCATCTGAATAATGTGGTATGTTAGTCACAGTAATACCTTAACTGCTTTAAGGTATTTCATCCATTCAATTTCTGATAAAAAAGTGGACCAGTTAAGAAGGTGGCCCTCTGCAGAGGGTGTAAGCCCTCACGGAATCCTCCTGCTCATTTAGGAACAATACTATACAAGCAATGACAGGAACCATACGATGCTTAACTATTTACAACTTTAAGTACACACACTTAAAGATCTTGATTTTACATGATCATAGGGACATCTATGTCTGTCTCAACAGCCGATGGCACAAGGTTTTGAAGCCCGCTATCAACAGCATGCTGGTCTATCACAGAATGTAGGTGCACATTCATTGACAAGCTACACTCTCACCTGTGGGCAAGTCAGAAAACCGCCTTCCATGCCGAGTTAAGGTAGAGGCTCTATGTATTGTTAGAGAGGATTTTAATAACTACAGTTCTGGTTACAGGAAGCCTAGTTTGTTTATTCTGTAGCAAACTTTAGCAGACTGGTGACTGCATGTAGGTAAATATGTATAAAGGTATGCATGTGAAGCAGATCAAGCAATTACTTGTGTTTTGCTTTATATACCCACTTTAAAATGAAAGTGGAATAGAAGCAATTCTAGAACCACTATAAAACAGATTACAAAAGTTCGAGTAAATTAAAGATAGGTTAATTGTACCTTGTTTCAAATGATATTATACCCCAGGACCCAAGTGAACTCCTCTCCAACCCAGCTGTAAAGTGCACTGAGTACATAGCATGTCTGACAATTGCTGCTGAAAAGTTAACATATTACACTACAAAAGGAACCGTTAAATCTTGAACTTTTGCAACTGGAGGTGAAACTGAAAGAAACAATACCATCAGTTAAAATCTATGTAAGGCAGTTTCCAAGAATCAAACTAAACTTGTTTTTCCCACTTTCTACATTAGTGTGTTCTGTACTGTAGTGTTGAATCTACTGGAGGGACACCCCCATCCACAGGCTTTTTGCTGCTGAAGTTGAAGCTAAATTAAACACTTACATATGTTACTCTGGTAGTAAAAAGATCCCTGGAAAGGCAATAAAAGCCCATAACTATAAAATTAAATGATGTGGCTCACATCAAATATTTAGAGTTCAAACACCTTGTATTTGTATCCATAAACATTCAACCTCACTGATTATTTGTTTTGGTAGTAAAACACCTGTTGCAGGGAGTACAAGATTGGCATGAATGATACTATAGTAACTGGACAAACAACTGAGAGGAGAGGAGGGCCAAAGTCACTACAACACTGCCAGTTGCAGTCAACTTCCATGTATTTTAAAACAGCAATCTAGCAGCTTGTGATACCGTCTTTAAAATGATCAGGATTTGTCTTGCCTCCTGTTTTGCTGCAATTTTACAGATAAACTTACTGCACTGCGGGCCAACCCACTCAGTTCAGCCCTCGCTACACTCTAGCTTCACTCCGCTATTCTGCCCCACCCCAATTTCCACCCACCCCCACTACGTCTACACTTATACCTCACTTACTCCACCTCCTATCCTGTACCTAACTTTCTATCCACAAACTGTTTTCTATATACCATCTCCACCCACTTCTGTTACAAATTCCTTCTCTCACTCTGTTCCCTTCCCCATCAGAACCTTCCTATTCTCCATCACAACCTTCCTATTCTCCACACTACCACTGCTCATTACCTCACCTCCCTACACTATAAGATTTTAAACACTACCCATGCTGTTTTCTTCCTGTATAACCTTATTCATCCTCCTCTCATTCCTAGTACCACCACCAACAGTAGTAATAAAGAAGCACACCTCAACCATTACTTCATCCTCACCTAACAACCAGAAGTCCATTCCACTGCTGCAACCCCAAAATACTAAAACATGTCAGTCCTAATGTTAAGGTGATGCTTCTACCCATCTCTGCTAAAAATGCCATAATAAACTCGCCATCTTTCTCCACCAGACAACATGGTGACATCCACCCCAACCCATATTCCAATCAATCCCCAAACCATAAAATACATCCTAACACTTTAAAAATAGTTACGCTAAACATTAGAAGCATTTGCAACATCACAGATTTTCATGCTTGGATAACCTAACACAACATAGACTTCCTAGCCACAACACAGACATGGCTACCCCCTGGTTATATTATCATTAGGCGTGACGTAACATAAAAAAGTAGGCAGACTAGCTATAATCATCCAAATATGTTCACAATAACTCAGAAATCTGAATTTCATTCCCAAAACTTAACAGAGCCAAGAGCATATGCATTGCCATGCTATATATCCCCAGGACAGAACAACTTGAAAACATACTATCTTGGTTGGCAGATACAATCACAAATGCAATTATCCTCCTGGGTGATTGGCAATCTATCCACAAATCAGTGACAACAGCATGAACCTCTTTGGATTCACTCAACTCATTAATACACCAAGATATGACAAAAACAACTCCCAACAATCTATACTGGATTGGATTCTGGTTACCAACCAATCTAATGTTTACTTCCTCGGGGTACCCTCCCTGAAACACCTGCTAGCTTAAACCCACAGAAGTATTACACAACTAGCAAAGAAACACAACCTCAAAAAACTCTCAGTTATCTCTCCAAATTCTCCAAGGAGTCTTTCATTGAATCTCTGAAAGCAGTTGACTGGTCCATCCTAAAAAGACTCCCCTTAAATGATACAGTTGAATACTTCCAATGCAGCATTTCCAAGTATTCATAACACCTTAACCCCACAGCGTACAAATTAAAAAACAGCCATACCTCATGGTTCACCAACCAAGATGGAGATAAAGCATGGATTAACTGGAAAAAGAATAAAAACAAAAATTGGCAACTATTCAGACAGCTACAAAACCAAGTCAAAAAACAAGTTAATAGTGATAAAAAGTCTTCTTATACGCAGCTACAAGCTAGCCATAAAAACAACCCTAAAAAATGATGGTCTTCCATATCCTCTCTCATCAGCGCAGGTACATAAAAGAATCCCAGCCCATACACAGACATTTCCCCCTCTTCAAAAAGCTACCCATTTCAATACATACTCCTAGAACCCATAACCAACTTAAAACCTCAAGCTCACCTAACGCGACCCCGCTTCCACACAGCCAACTTCCCCTCAGTTAGGCCCTAGCACAGTTCCTTCACAAACCCATCTATCTGCAACCTCTCTGATACACATGCAGACATCACCCACTTTACCTTTCAACTAGTTTACATGCTTTTTTATGAGCATTATAGAAACTAAAGCCTTGTTTCTTCTCAGCTAACAACCTTCTCAAGAGTACCCAAATCTAGCTGCAGATACAATGGCATACCCAATCAGCATTTTATTAATAAAACAGAATCCTGTCTCCCTACCTTGTGGAAAATGGCACAAAATTACCACCTTACATGAAGAAGGTAATTCCACTGATATTACAAATTTCTGTACCACAGCCATCTGGTCTCCCATCTTTAAAATCCTTAAAAAGAGGTCTTCATCAACATTTTCTCAACTACCTCTAACAAAATAAGCTAATCACCAATATGCAACATGGATTTTGGAAAGACCACAGCACTTCTACTGCACTACTATAATTTACATAACCTCAGCTGGCCTGGAACTCCCCCGCTACCTCTCCTACATTCAACTTATAACAATATATGAATTCGTACACACACCACTAGCCTGACCAGCTCTTACCCCTTTAATCAACATGTATTTTCCAAAAAGAACTCAGATCAGAAGACAATTTCATACCATAAATAAACTGAATAAATCTCCTGGACAAAGCAAAAGTATTCAGCAACAAAAAAACTTATATCTAACCACCAGAACTACTTTTTAACCTACCCACCGTTAAATGCTCCCTAAAAGAATACCTTAAGGGATCTTGGACCTGCTCCTGTGCCAATCCCCTCCGAACTTACTCATATTTCACTCATCCCTTCAACGTAGGTCACACTTGACAGTTCTCTCCAAATTCCTACTCCACTCCTTTTTTATTTTCCCAGTATATCTTACCTTATCCACTTCACCTCTGCAGACCTTTCCTCCCTACTAACCTAAGTTACCAAGTATACTAACCTAAGTTACCAAGTATACTAACCTAAGTTACCAGTTACCAAGTATACTAACCTAAGTTACCAGTTACCAAGTATACTAACCTAAGTTACCAAGTATACTAACCTAAGTTACCAGTTACCAAGTATACTAACCTAAGTTACCAGTTACCATGTGCTCTTCTTATAATCTCCTCTCCATCTTTCTTCCTTCTAGAACCATAATTTGAACACCATCTCGCATACTAAGACATCATTCAGTTTCACCTCTCTCTCTAATCATGGAATTTCAGACACCTCTTTAAATATCTTAGGAATTGTCTCGGGTCTCATTTATCACATACTAATCTATGTAACAATTCTGACTATTGAGTTTTTCCTCACTTATTCTCTTCAATTCATGTAATTTGTTTTTCATTGCACTCTATGAAACATATTTTCTATGTTTTTTTTCATTACAACATTTTTTCCTTCGGTAGTGTAACATGGGACTTTGTGATTTCAAATATTTGTACCTGATGTTTTGCAATGCAACATGAACTGAAAATATCTGTACTTGATTTTTGAAATATTATGATTGTGGAGCTTTTCCATCCGGTCCTGCACTGAAAATTAGCACTTTCTGGCTCAGTCGGACTTTTCTGGTAAACAAATGTCAAATAAATAGGTGGGGGTTTGCTGCTAATATACTATATAAATGGCAAGCATGAATCAGTTGCTACAAAATGCAAGCCTCTGAAGACTCTTCATTAATGTGGCTACATTACTGTGTTCCTTTCTTTCCCAAGATGGACAAACATGTCATTCAAAGGAATAAAACTTGTCTTAACTCATATGCAAAACCTGTGCATGTATAACTAAGCTTTTAACAGAAAGTCAAACAGAAAGAGAGAAAAAAAAAAAAAAAAACGCTACCTTGTCAGCCTTAATAATATACCTAAACAGCTCACATTTTTTTTCCATAGGTCATACATTATATGCAAGTATTGATGCTCTATAAAAATAAATCTCAAACACACAATGCACTATGCTGTCAACGTGAAATGTTCCCAAGCTACCCATTCTCAATGTGTACAGGGATAAAGTCAGACTACTTTCCAGACAACCCACGTTCAACTCCGAAGGACATTAAGGATCGGTGGGGGACAATATTACTGTGTATCCAAAGCCTGCTCGCCCTTCCTGGAGGGAGGGATGTGGCACAACTCACCGCATTAGCAATGCCTACAGGAGTGCAGGTGTACCTCAAACAATAGAGCCAAGTATGCCCACACACAACAGCTATGAGGTACTTGGCAGAGAGGTTCTGCACACAAGAACCCATGCTCCTCTAGGGGCAACTACAGTGTAATGTACAAGCTGAAGAAACAGTGAGGACAGGACAGGCCACAGGATGTTTAGATAGGCCCATTCTCCAAGCAAACTCTTGCCTCCACTGAGGAATGCATGGGCCAGTGAGCTCCTCTAAGCAAACTCTTGCCTCCACTGAGGAATGCATGGGCCAGTGAGCTCCTCACGCCAATGAACAAAACAAGGTACAGAAAAGACAGCCATATTAGGCAGATTCATCAGAAATCATGAGTCGGCATACAGACAAGAGGTTGAGCAGCTGGCCCTTTGGTGTAGTCAGAATAATCTGGAACTGAGCACTCTTAAAACTGTGGAGATGACAGTGGAGTTTAGCAGTGCTACTACAAAACTGAGCACACCATACTCATCTGCCCAAAATGGGTTACTTCCTGCCAAACAAAATATGCAACTGACAGCAACCACCAAGTAAGCACATTCATTATCCTGCCTCTGGATAAAATGCAAGTCCCAGTTAACCAAAACTGCACTTCTTCACTACAGTAAAATGTTTTTATTTCTCTCACATCCATTTCTGAATCTTACCATGTCGGCTGGTTCTGCAATTTCCTCTGGACATTTGGTCCACACAGCTGTAAACCATCTAAATAACAAAAAATAAAATACACCTCCATGTCAACTCTAGGCTTTTTGCTGCCTGTTCCCTTCTCACATGTTCCAGTTCTCTTATGTGAAAGCTGTTGCCCTTCTGCAGTTCATTAATTACTCTGATGTACAAAGACCCTACCATGCCCGCCATACTCTTACGACGGGACCATTCATTTATTTCAAGTCTTCTTGCTCCTGTATCTTTTTTCATGGACAACGTACCAGTTTTGTTGCCTTACAAAAGTAAAGCTTCTATTCCCATCTGTGGTCATGTCAGGGGAATCTCCACAAATGTATAATGTATAATGTATTCGCATCTGAAAGCAACTACCACCTGTACACAGACAGGGCACAATAAATGGACAATTTTCTAGTGATAGCACCTCTCCTGAAACATCCTGGAATGCACACAGCTTTCCTTAATGTTTTTTTCCCCTATTTTGAGATAATCAGGTATAAGGAGATCAAGATCCAGGATCATTATCCAACATTCTATAGCTATATCAGAAACAATTTTTAACTTACCCAGGGTGCTTTGTTGCTGTATGCAAATCCTGGACAATATAAATTTGGGTTTAGCTTACAGTACTACAAAAATAAGTTCACTCAACCTACCGGGGAGGAGTGACAGAGAGGGACAGAACGTTTTCCACCAGGACAAAATATAGGCCTCAAAAGGAACAATAACACTTGAGTGGTAGCCAAAGCAGAAAGGTGTCTGCCAAACAGGTTTTGCAAAAGGGCCATCTTTGAGAAAAATAGTTACCGTTTCTAGGTGAATCTTAATAGAGCAGCAACTACGCGCTCAAACATCTATGCAATAACTACGCATTTAGTTAAATATATGATAAATACTCAGATACTAGGGGTCGAAAAGGGATCTAGTCTTCTGGTAGTGACCCATAAAATAAAGCATTTGCTATAAGTAAAGCATCTGCTATAATGTCTTTCATGTGCCACATTTTTGGCTAGAAGCAAGTACTGGAGACTAATCGCCTAGGATATAAAGGTCTCCTAGCCATCATGGGAACTGCAGAAATCAAGTCTAAGAAAACGACAGAGGAGGGAAGGGTTGTCAGATGGGTGCACTAAAATGAAAACAATTTTCTCTACTCCTGATCCTTTGAAACTGTCCTACCAATGAAACCAAAGACTCCCAACAAAAAGACAGTCACATACTAATCATTAGACTAGATTCTTAAAAGGCTTCAGGATGGAGGGACCCAAAAGTTTAGGCTACAGTAGGGACAGCCACACCTCTCAGGGCCAAAATGAAACTATGAGGATCACTTTGGCCTTGAAAGCCTTGTCCTTCTCCAGGAAACCAGGGGCAAAGGGAAACGAGGCGAGAGTAAAGGAGACCTTGGTGCCACTTTGGGACAGGTGCCCGAGGCAACCTTGTGAGGCATTAGCAGGTCATGGCAAACAAGAGTGGTTTTGGAGAACTGGCTTGTCACAGACTGTGAGGGGTAACGTGAAGGCAACTGGAATCAAAGGTCTACTCCTACACTCCCATGCCCTCCCCCCCCCATTTATATAGCAAACCATTGTCACATTGCTGGAATGGATGTATAATACTGGTGCACCTATATACAGATGGAGTGCATGAGCTATGTTTATATATAACACACACATAAGTGTTCTAAATGTTCATTTTTCAGCTTAAGTGCCAAAACGTGACTGGACAATGTCATTACAGTAGCAATCTGGAACCTGCTAAAACACCAGGATTAAGTGAAAATGTAGTAAAACAGTTTCAGGTTGGGCATATACCATGAAAGGGTTTGGTAGGGGGTGGGTACTGCTGCACATCTCCAGATATACCTTAACTTTTAAAATAAATAAACTGGTGAGGGGACAATACAGGGAGGGTAAAGAGGTGACAAGTATAAATCCTCTCTTTCTAGCAGCAGCAATGGATTTGAGACATACTTACAGAATGATCAGGGCTATGTGACAAAACTTTGGGGAGAAGCCCCATTTGCTCTACCTGGCCACATTCTGACAGCTTAAACAACGTTCAAAAAGAGTTAATAGGGAAATCTGGAATAGACAGAGCATGTGGGTGTGGGGGCTGCTGCACGAGCACTGAAAAGCCCCTTTCCATGTCAAACAGCAAGAATGTTTAACATATGTACAACTTTACAAAATCTGGGGAAAGCATATATACCCAGAGGAGATGGCCAAAAGGGTATTCCCATGGAGGAAAGCAGTGTAGCCTTAGGTCACAAAGACCAGGGGTAAAATATAGGAACATGTGGAAAGCCAGGGTAGCGGTGCTAAAATGGCACATGATTGATAGATGAAAATCACATGGAGGCATAAGCTTGTCTGACAAATAGGAGCTGATGTGGATAGTGCTGACAGGTTAAAGAAATGGCCTCAAAACAGGGATCAATAGTTAACCTGATATCCCGATGATACCTTACACCAGTTATAATTTGTCACACGTATGAGGCAAACTAGCCACTTTTGGAGGTATGGACAGCAGAATGCAGGCATCTATATTCCCAAAACATGTGGAAGTTTAGTACAGGACTACTGGGAATGTAGATTAGTACATGAATATTGGGACTATCTGACCTAGTGGTTGAATATTCATAAGATGGACTTGTATCTAGACAAGAAAATTCTGGTTATTTGGAATAAATTCAAATGCGAAATCGCAGACAATATTAAAGGCCACTGTAATAAAAATTGGCTCCCGACTGAAATGTCGGCATACGAAATGCCAAGTACTGACAAGCCCCCCCCCCCCCCGCCCAAAAAAAAAAAAAACAAGACTTAAACCCAAGAAGAGCAAATCAGGACTCTTTCTTAAACTTCTGTTTTTAAAGAGGGTAGCCTGCAGCCCCAAACTTCTATGTATCAACTCCAAGATAGCCATACTTCAAACAAAAGGGAATATTTCAGGAAATGGACATCTGGGACTTGGAGACTGAATGGCTAAAAAAATTAAATAAATAAAAAAAACACTTGCATATACCATGTTTCAGGACTTGCTCTAGCAAGTCACAACAACATTTCAAATAGTTATCAATAAAATGACTTTGCGTAAAACAAACAATGGATGACTACTTCTATTAGAATGTATAGATAGCTTTTTGACTTGGGATATGCTGGGTACTCTTTTAAGAGTGCAGGGCAACAGATAAGCCTTATTCAGGAATGGGAACACATTTTTTTGCAACCAAAGGAACAAAACAAAGATAAATGCTTTATGTAACAAGAACTGTTACTAAATGGTTGGCATTACCTTGCTCATAAAACCAAAGCATTACTGTAACAGTGTAGTAGTAGAAGGTAAAGTATGAAACCACAATGATGTGTCGGTTGGTAAAACATACTGAAGTATACAAGCATGCATGCAAACATATTTACTTCTGCAAGTGAGAGAGTATACCAGTTCTGACTCCGCCCACGTTCAGGCCCATCCATAGGAAACATCAGCAAGAATAAGTTCAAATACAGTTTTGTACAAGTTTGCTGGGGTGCTAAAGATATTTGCATCATGAGCTCTAGGACTGGATTTTGAATTACACTGCTGCTTTACAAACAAAAACACAGCAATGACTGAACCCAGTTTGCAAAGCTTATGATCTTGAGCAAAAGCATTTCCTTGTAGAGCTCATGACTGCTGTCACAGACATTTTTTAGTTCCTAAAATATACTTGTTCTCCCAAGAATATATTTCACAATCTGTACTAAATCAGGTTTAGTTTTATTAATTAATTTAGTCTACATTTGTTATTAGAAGCAGACAATCTAAAACTGAAGTTGTCAGAGAATGTAGCCTTCCAACGTTAATGTACAAGGCACTTGAACCTCTCACGTGTAGTAGTTTACTTAGACCACAGCTTCCTTTCTATGTCAGCAATGTCTCTATCAAAGGCCTACTGTAAAAAAAAAAAAAAATGTAGCAGAACACAGTATGTCATTCTGCATACTTAACTTACAAAAATAAATGTGCACCACTTCCCAAATCACTCCACAGTGGCATTTTGCCAACAATTAAGACTGAAAACTGAGAAACATCAGACTTCAGTCACTAGCGTTATAAATTCTACTGCCACCACATATTCCTGTCCCAAATAAAGCATTTCAAATGGCAAAATGTAACATGTTTAATTTACAGCAATGTAACACTTATTGCAATCAGTGTTACAGAAAAAAAGACCCTAATGTAAATTTACTTTACTGTTTTCTTGGGAATTGTACCATACTTTTTACTGAACCTCGTTTTTTGCGACTCTGTGCTTTGTAACCCCAATGGACAAGTAAACAGATTGCAGATAAAACTGACAGAAATAAACAAATAACATGAAGGAATTTAACAGCTTTCTGCCTTGTTAACACAAAGCCAAAAGGCCTAGATGTTTAAGCTGCCCAGTACCATCTCTCTGAAGAATTCAGCACAAAGCCGCAAATAAGAAGGGGAGGCTTAAAATCATGGAAAATTTGTAATTATTACAATTCACTTAAAAATTGCCAGAACTGGTTCGTAGCAACATGCATTTTCTAAGCAGCAAGTATGAAACTGTGAGGCATTACTGACCATCCGCAATACGTAATGATCTATGAGAAAAATAAAAAAAAAAAAAAAAAAAACAAATTCGAGGACAAGGCAACAATAGGAGGCAAAATTAGGGAGTTGGTAGATAAGTCAAACACAGTGATGAAAAAATGGATTCAGAAACACAATTCCTTGACACGACTGGGTGGTAAAGAAGATTAAATTATATTTAATAACGTAATATACAGCTTGCTAAAAGACTTCTTATATTGTAATTATACGGCTCACCAAAATTTGAGCCAGTATGTAATTCTTCAAAACTGGAACCAGTATGTAATTCTTGAAAACCTAAACATCTAGCTACTGCAAAAGCAACTGCATTCGGTCTTCAGCAAAATCTTTCTTTTGCTGACATATTCAAGCTGAATGGACTAAAGAAAACAAAGCAGCTATTATGGCCAAGAATATCTGCTTAAAATGCAACTCACTTGCCTCGATCCCAAAATACTTGCACTCCGTGTAAATGACCCATAAGTCTTACACCAAAATAAGTCACTTAAACTGAGAGCTAGTCTTTCAGAATTATGGCAGACTTGCACTGAGAGCAACTCATTTTGAATCTGGCCCACTGTGGATCCATAAAAACAAAAAATTTGAAACCACCACAAGTGTGTTCAGAAAAATTATAACGGACCATATAAAAAAAAAATGCTTGCATCTCTGGCACTCCAACTGCTGCATATATCTACAATCATAAAAAGATGGCACATACCTGAAACTGACCTGACTGGATTGAGAAGTGTTGAAAGAAGGTATATGTCAAAGCATTAGCATCAGTATCAGTCACAATACAGAAATCAAAAGGAAAATTAATTAAAAATTCTCCTTTAAACCACACCACCACTTGCAGCACATGTCAACAGCAAATAATCCATGGTGTGTTTTCTCTTAACTACTAACTTGGTTATATGAATCAATATGCATCTCTATTAATGACTATATTATACATTTGTAAATAAATATATTTATTCATTCATTGACATTCGATAATCAGGAAAATCCAACTGTGTCGGTGGCCATTTTTACCAGAGGCCCAGGGAAAAAAGCTCCCAAGATATTACAAAAACATTTAAGAAACAAAACTTTTCAATTTTCAAAAATAATACAGTTTAAATAATTATACCAAATTAGACAATGTGATAGCATAGGTTAAAAACAGGTGAAACATACAGACAATGTTTTAATACTTAGAGAAATGCTAACCAGTTTAGAGAAATTAAAGGTTATGTCAGTATACTACAAACAGGAATTGCAATATGAAGTGAGAGAAAAAAAAACAGGGTTATGGCATATTTAGACAGAGTCAGGGAAAGAAACAGACTGAAGGTGAGTAAAGACGGGACAGTAATGAGGTGTAAAGTACGAACGGGTCTTTATTAAAATGATGAAAGTTTGAAAAAATCGAACAGCTAAATAGCCAAATATGCAGTAACTTGAAATACTCCCCCCACACACACACACCCACTAATTATATACACCAACTCCAAGATCAAACCAAGGTGAGGAAAGGGCAAATTTTCCAATTTTCACTGTACTGCAATCTCAGAAAACCAATCTCGAGTGGCTGAATATTCGGCTTTTTAGCCATTCGATTTTTTTTCACGTTCATCGTTCTAATAGGAACCCGGTACAAACAAACACTTACTTGTTCATATTTAGGGACATCATTAATTTAGGGGTTGAGCAAAAATGGAACCAATTTTTTTAGCTAGGATGTGTTTCAGAAAAATTTTAAATGCTGGGGTGTGTGGTATTGACCAGATGGGTATAGGTAAAGAGTTCCAGGCCTTAGCAACATAGTATGAGTACAGAGTTCAGACCACGCCCAGCACGTCTTTGGTCACTGGATCGTAATGACAGTCTGAACATAGTTGTGTAAAAGGGTTGCACGTCCCTCTTCTGGGCCAGTGATCGGGGACCCTCAATCCTCACCAATGACGCTGGTGGGGACCGTTCATGGAGAAAAATAACACAGTATTTTCAGATGCAGTTCTCTGCACCAAGCACAGCTTCCTTCAAGAGCAAACAGGGAATACACACTCCAGTCCTGGGGCTGGACTTCCTCTCCAGGCCCCAAATAAGACTCCACACTGACTCTCCAGGCCCCAATAAGACTCCACACTGGCCACCTAAGAGTTTGAGTCCTTAGCTGGGTATTCCAAGCCAAGTCCTCCACCAACCTGTGTGTGAAATCAGTGACCTGTGTCCTTGTTCCAAGTAGCTGACATACTTATTCTTTGAGATTTGATTTACACACACACATGCACACCTGGGAAAGACTGGCACAGATTTACCAGCTATACCACCTCCACCCAGACTATAAGGTAGATACTGCCATCAGAACACCCCAAAGCCACCTACTCTAAGGCTCTTAACCAGGGTGCCCAATTATACTTAGTAAAATTAAAACTTATACAAATGGTAGTATTAACCAAGCAGCAAGACTTCCAGGAGTGTGAAGCTGCAGCACCACTAAATAAATGCAAGTGCACTCAAAAGTGCAAATATTTTCTAAAAGACCAGCCACAATGAAAAGTTTAGATACATATTTAACAATAAATAAAGAAAAAAATGTGAAAATACCAAATAGCTATTCACAATAAATACCAGAGTTTCAATCACAGGAAATAAAACATAGATGGAAAGACTCAGACAGATACAAAAAAAAAAAAAAAAAAAAAAAAAAAAAAAAAAAAACATTCAATTAATCTCACTACATTTATGAAGATTTACTGTTCCCTACTTACTGGCTAGAGCAAGGCAAGATGAAGTGGATGCATATGTTTGTCAGTTACAGTAACAGAGTGCTGAGTGCCACTATCACATCTCTCACTAGTACCTACAATACAATTTCAGTGCTGGCTACAGCATGACATATCAGGTCACCTGACTCTGTGGTTTCAACACTACCCCCTCACTAGATACTGAGCCAGGATTTGGCACAGATGCGTCACAATACACACACAGAACTTTAGCTAAAGGCTTAATACAGTGTCTGGAAGCTGTAAAACAAATCTCACCACTTCTTCCTGCAGAAAGGCTTTTCATAAACATTGCATCTCTGGCTGCATTCAGACCTGTGAGACAGAATCTTTATGGCCTAAACCAATTAATTTAATTCCAGGCTATTTTTCTTAAGGTTAGCTGGGCTGAGCTTAACCCCTTCCAGTAACCTTTGTTAAAATATATACATTTAAGCAGTTTCAACAATACAGCCCGACATACATGTACATTTCTTTTCTGTCCAGCAGGACCTACTATTGATACATTTTTAACACAAATAGCTTTACAAATAAATTTTTAAAACACATGCATCTGTACAAATCAGTTTGAAATTCAAATGAGACACAATTTTTTACAAAACTCCAGCTAGCTATGCTGCTGACATATGTTACACATGCACTGCCATACTCCCCCTGGCACAGTTGGCACTATCTCACTTCATCACAATGGTACTTAGTGCTGGACAAGCAGAAATATGCTAAATAATTTTACAAGCTGCAAGAAGCTAATTACCTCAAGTTAACATCTTTGGTTGTGGGTCACCAATGACAAGGCCATTCAAGCCTGCCAATTTATCTTGTTAACAATTATAGCCTTTTCAACAGCAAATAGAAAACCATTTAAATCTAATGTCAGATCTTCAAGTCATTATTATCTAATATCGCCACTACTCATTTCAACCTTCAAGTCTGCATGTATTTTCTCTCAGAGAAACTCGATTTTGCACTTGTGTACACTTTACAGCTCAGGAGAAAATACTTCTGTCAACAGCCATTTAAAGATGGCCTCACCACTACAAACATTCATGGACTCTTATAACAAGGCCAAGATAATAGGTGCAGAGTACTGCCTTAGATAACACATTTACACTGCTTGAGACAGTGTCGAGCACATAACTGTGCACTGTGCACTACTTAAGATTTGAACATTTTAATCATTCTACAGGAATCTGTTATATTTTCTAGTGGGTCTTAATCGTACAGTGGTGATGGCAGAAAAAAAAATACAAGTTTCTAATTAAGTCTCCCAATTAATACGTTTCGGTTGTCACCATTTCCCTCATCACTACTTTTCCCGAGCTTTCTTGGATGACACTGTGGTCTTACAGTCCAGTAGCTAATAAGGTAACCTGTCCTACGTGTCCTCTACTTCTTCCTTAGATGTTCTAACATCAAAGCTAAAATCTGTACAACTGTGCTTACTTGCGCATTTGTCCTGAAGCAGCTAAAAAGAGGTACAAATACCTACGACCCAAGTTCATTCTGTTACACATACAATATAAATCATATTTTTAAACTTATGATTACCAACTTCCTCATGACACTGACTTTCATGTATCACCTATTTGCTAATACTGCACAAATTTCTGTTATGGGGCAGATATAGTCACTACAACTTCTTATATCCACTGTCATCTGTTCCCTTTATTACCTTGGCAGCCTGTGTGCCTCCCTGAACTAGTCGTAAATCCATATTCCACATGGGGAAGCAAGGGACTGATTCTGATTCTCAAATGGGGCCCAACATGGAAGCCCTGATGAGAAATATTGCATTTCTATACCAACAGAACATGCACCCGGGCACCTTCCTGGCCTTGGATACAGTTTTCCCCAGTTGGTACTAAGTGCTTCATTTCTGCTGGTTCTACTACACCAAGACAGCATTCTTGCCCTTTGTTTTTTAGGGTTACGTCTCCCAGAGATACTCCACTTTGAAATAGCCCAGTTTAGGAACCACCTTACATTTCCCAGCTACAATAAAACAGCTAAATTTGCCACCAATCTCCCCTCCTAGACCCACCAATGTCATAACTGAAAGCAATTAAACTGGCTTGAATTACACAACTGCCTAACATATTCACAACTAACTACAGTACACAAACTCATTCAGCACACAAACTCAATCATCCACAAAAATGTCCTGCACTACAAAACGTATTAATGCCCTAGCGTCCAGCAAGAGGCCTCCATTACATTAACAAATTCTTATTACTTACAAATAAGTCAAATCATGTTGCAGGAGACTTGCTCTACTCCAAATACATTGCTAAACTCTGAAATAGTATCCCTACACAAATAAAAATCTCCGACAAACTCAGTTTTAAACCACTGCTTAAACAACATCTTAACAAGTCCTGGTCCTGCACACGCTCATTCACAAGGTTAAGACAGATTTCCCCACACGATACTCTCCAAATACTCTTTAAACAGAATACTCTCAACCTTTCACAAAAATTACAAAACAATTTTTATACATAACCACTGCCTGTACAATCCATTAAGTTGCACGTGGGCTCTCTTTAGTAACTTCCACCTCTGTAAAGTCTTAAAATGTATAAATGTAACTACAGTTTGTGTATAAATGTAAATAGAAATGTAACTTCTCTAACTAGAACTTAGTATAATGTAATGTAAGCAATTGGAGCATTTCTCCCCAGACCTCCTGTAAAAATGGATATTACCCAGTCGGACTTTCCCGGTAAACAAGGACAAATAAATACTAGAAATGCCATTTCTCAAGCCACTCTGCCAGTACAATCTGGTTCCCTTAGAGGTCACATTCATCAACTTCAATACTCCATTCTCTTACGGTCATCCCCAAATAAGATGACCCAAGTCTCAGTGACCCTTACGACATAACCAGTTGCATTACTGACCTCTGTCAAATCCTATTAACCACCTATCTTTTCCTTTAAGTGGGTTCTTCAAAGCACATGATATTTATAAGAGACCTTTATGATCCACATCCATTCATTTTAACAGCAGGGCTAGAATGCTGCATTTGGCAATTGCTTGACACCCTTTAGACTCTCACAAGCTCAAAAAAGCTTCTCCACCAGAAAAACAGGAAAATGTTGCTAGGTACAGAGATTAATCAGTGGGTATGCTGAAGTGGACAGACATGAAACACAACAATCTAACATTAAGATGGGTATGCAATTTTCATAACTTACATGAATTATCTTGCCACTGACGAGAAATAGAGAGTCTTCAGCTTCTCCTGCTGGAAAGCATCAGGAATGAATACCACAAGGTACAGCAACCCTGAAGGGTGACCTTAAATTTGAGATCACATCCAGTTCATAGTGCCCTACAAAGGCATGGAGAGGTGTCCATGTTGCAGATGCACAAATATCATCAGTGAAACAATTCCTGGAAAAAACGGTGCCTACAACCATAGCAGAAGCTTTTGTGTATTTAGTAACGTTTTGGTATACTTAGTGTAACGGAAGAAACTCAACTGGCTAAGGTAACCATGGACACTTTCAAACCTGCTCTGCCCACAACAAAGGAAACAATAAGCTTGTACTTTTTGCAATCTTAGCCAATGATGTTCATCTAAATACTGCAACAAATATTTTCCTCAGTGGAATACTGTGGAAAAAACACAGGTAAGTTAAAGAACTTCTGTGGCTTATTTTGGCATTAACATAAGATTAGTAAATAAACTCATATGATTTGCTCTAAGGAAAATTTTTTTGTTTCCCTCTGTGTAACCACGCAAGGGCTTATTGTGAAGTACTCGGAGGCCAGCTTTTAGCCATTTCCATATCAGTACCATCTTCCATAACCCCATGGCTGGCATGTTCTGCTGACCCTGCCTGCTGAAATTATTGTAACAATAGTACACGTTCCATTCCTCTGTCCCATTGCCTGCCACTAGATTTGGCATATGTGCCTCTCTATAGGGGTGCCCCAGTCATTGTGTAGCAGACTGTCCACTAAAAGACATTAACTGTTAATTAAACATAGCAGACCTAAGTGCTCCTATCCATCTTACTAACATTTCCACACAACTCATTTTCTGGATAGGGTAACCAATTTCATCAAAGTAGAACACTTGCTAAGCCTTTCATGGTGTCAGACTATGCTATGTTGTTAGACTCCTCTTGTGCATTTGTGTGCGGATTGGCTACCGTTCTCTTTATTGGTAGCCCTTACACAGAAGTGGTATAAATGTAATTGGTCATTTCCACAGAGCTCAAAAACTGGGTAGCCACTCTCCCATTTACAGTGTGTGTGGCTTGAATCCAGTGCAATTCAATAACAAGATAAACACTTCTAATCATTTTAGCATTTGTATAACTTATTTTGACTGTGCTGCTGCTATATTTTCATATTTACTGATTTGTTACATTTTGTTTCACTTTGTCATTGTAAAGTGCCTTTACATTTCACCAACCTCACTACTGTGTAACTTTTATTAGTGTGTTTCCTAGCTTAGTCAGTTGTTTGCAGCTTTAGTTCCTCGCCTACAATCTCTAAAGCTGGTACTGCTCAATGCCAGGAGTCTACAAGAAACTCTACTCCAACCTTTCCTCACTCTAGAGATTGCAGACATTTGTGTAGTTACCGAGACATGATCTAAAGGCATGGACAGGACCCTGGCAGTTTAAGGCTACAATGCCTTTTACTCATTTAGACCAGCTACTGCTCAGGCAGGGACTAAAGGTGGCGGTATCTCAATATACATACAAAATTAACATACTTCAAGGCTGGTCAAACAGAATGACACACTTGAGCTTCCCCACATCCAAACTACCATAAGCAAATCTCTTACCATTTCTTTACAAGCTATAGGTACCACTATGAGCCAAGAAACAGACAACACATATTTAAACTTACTAGACACTCACCAGTTCAACCCAATACCATATTCATGTGTGATTAAGTGCCTCACTATAAACAGAGAATCACACACAACCCCAAACTTGCAGGCCCAGAGATTCCTGGTCTTTGTTAACACAAACATCTTGAACCTGGTACGCCATAGCATAAGAAAATGCTGCACCCACTTGAGTAATGTCTCCTTGGAACATTTAGAAACTATTCTAAGGCAAACTTTCTAGTATTAAGTGATAACCTGGCACAACTTCAAACCTGGCACAACTTCAAACCCAACAAACTCCGAGGACACTGTTGCATATGTGGAACTGTTCACACAGAGACCCTGTACAATCATGTTAACAGATGCATAGCGGCAGCTGTACCTACCAGGAATAAGCACAGAACAAACAAAAAAAAAAAAAACCATCTTGGTGGAATCCCAACATCCATAGGTTGTATAACAAAAGGAAGAATGTCACGGCAAAAACTAGGAAGTGCAATGCCCAGCAAGGTATAAAAATCCATCAATGCAAGCAAGCAAACTCAGATGGCAAATTAAGTCTACTAAAGCAAAATTTGAGTTAAAAATTGTCTCTCATGCCAAGGATAACCATAAAGCTTTCTTCAGTTATGTCTGCAACCAAGACAGTACACAACAATGTGCAGAGCTAACAGTAAATGAAGACATCTACGCTGAACCAGTAGATATAGTAAATCTACTGGCTGACAAATTCTGCTCCAGTTTTACCCTCCCCCTAGTCACCCTTCAGGAAATATCATCAGACATAACTGTCCCGACTATCACTAGGAAGCAAGTCCTCAACACACTCTCCAAGGTAAAGAATACTGCTCTGATGGGCCCTGATGATACGGCAGGATGCCTCCTAAATAGGATGAATCATGACCTTGGAGGACCACTATAGTTACAATTTAACCATAACTTCCAAAAAGGCTTTATGCCATTCAAATATAAAACTGCAATGGTCATCTCTCTAGACAAGGATGGGCCACCTACAGGTCCAAGTAGGTGCAGATCCAGACGTCTGAATAGTCTCATATGCAAAGCCATTGAAAGGATCATGAAGGAAATGATAAACAATGAATAGATCATCTTCCAAAACTGCATCCAACCTAGTCTGATTTTTTATAAGGGCAGATCATGCCTCTCTACCTGGAGCACTTCTTTGAGAAGGTGACCAAAGCAATAGTCAAGGGCAAAATGGACTACACTGTCTACCTTGACCTAGTCAAAGCATATGCTAAAATACCCCACTCAGAAATTATACACAAACTCACATAATTGGGTATAAACCTCTATGTCACATGTTGGATAGACCCAAGACTTTAGGATAGGGGAGTCCACCTCCACAAAGGGTCACTGTCAGAGTCTCTCAGGGAACTGTGCTGGGTCTGCTACTTTTTAGCATCGACTTCTCTGAAGTCAAGGCCAATGTCAAGGGACTCTGGCTGACCAAGTTTGCAGAGGACTGCAAACCAGGTATAGTCAAAGAATCCAAAAATACTAATATACTCCAAGGAGGACTGACTCAAACAAATAACTGGTGCCAGAGCCATGGTGTAAAACGTAATGCCAAGAAATGCATAACAGTAGCCTTTGAGAAGTAAACTACCCCAAAAAACGACCTCATTAAAACAACACAACCCCAACAACAGATCCAGGAGTCAGGGATTTAGAGATGCACGTAGACAGTAGCCTGTTCTTCAACCATCATATGGCTAAGGTAGGAAGAAAATCATCCTACATTTATGAAACTTATAAACAAGGGTATGGCATCACAGTCCAGAGATGTTACTGTTCCATTGTATTTTTTTGCTCTCATCAAACCAGTCCGAGTACAACTCCCAATTTTGTTATGTATCTGACCAGGCACATGCAACAAGCAGAATGCGCACGGAGGTTCCTCATAAAAAGGATAAAAAGGCATAAACATGTCCTACATGTATCGACTCAAAGACATATCCCTATATTTTATCTCATACAGACTGCTTAAGAGCAATCTCTGCCTTGCATACAAGGCATCCTTGGAATCTTCTCTGATGGACCTTCTACATATCTGCAAAACAAAAAGCAGCAGACTTACCTGATCTAGGAACCTAAAACTTGCAACATAAATAGGACATACTGGAGGGAGAGGTATGTGTCTCACAGACTACCCCTTCTCTGGAACAGGCTTTCTATCCATGTGAAGCAGAGTTCCTCCCTAACCTAATTCAAGTGCAAATTTGACCAGTGGATGGGGAATAAGAACTTCACCCCTGGTCTGGCATCCATGTCCCTAACGGACAGAGGCAACACATAAATGCTTGTCCACTCATGTCCCAGCCTACATATAACCCTTAGTATTACCTTAAAGTTCTTAAACTTGTCAGATAGATTTTGAATGTACCTGGGCTTAAAAAGACACCTGTGGTCATTACTCTAGTAATCACCTATGACATTTCTTTGCAAGGCTTATTGTTCTGTATATGTATGCCATCTATAATGCTGACATAAATATCTTCATTTCCTAATTACACCTACAGCAGGTTATTGAAACTTACAAATGAAGACTGTCCTGTGTTTCTTCTTTAAATTATTATAACACAATAGGGAGGCTGTACATAACCTCTTCATACAGACAGTAATATAATACACAAGTGTAGACAAATCAACCGGGTATTCAGGGCAAGTAATACTCATCTACAAAGGAAACAGTCCTCTATTAATACATAAACCCCTCCCTTCCTCCAAACAATTTACAGATACATAAACCCCTCCCTCTAAACACAATTTATGGGCACAAGGTCATCTGACTCATTACTTTGATAAAACAGAAGTCAATACCTATTTACTTTTTATTCATTTATCCTCAGATGCCCTTAGTACATCCACAGCCTTAGTACTCATGGAGCGCAAGACAGAGAACCTAATCCCAGTCTACGTGCGAGCACACAAACATACACTGCATGCATTCCTACTGGATAATCTGGAGGATCGCCAGTTCAACTGCAGTATATCTTTAGGAAACATAACGAAACCTGAGCACCGGGCACAAACGCACAAGGAAGGAAAGGGAACACACACTTTGCACAGAGGAATTCAACTGTAAAGGAAATGCCTATCTTACCTTCTTATTACAGATGTCCTGTACACTAAACAGCAATTATCACTTTGTAACCATCTACTAAAAGCTCAGTGTTATACACAAAAGTGAAAAGAAATAAAACTACAAATGTCAAAGGTCCCAGTTAATACCCTCCCCCAAATCAGATGTGCTCTTTGGAAAATATTTCACAGAGCATTACTCCTGATGTTTAACAAACGGACGACAAATTCTGTGACCATCCAGCAACATATGTAAATGAATGTCTGGCTTTAACTGCATTTTGGCACAAATTTAAAACATTCAGACCTATCCCCAGCAAACTGTCAGCTTACTTTATTAAATCACAGAGTACAAGGGTGTGTAATATACAACAACGTGCAAAGTTATTTTTAAATTTCCTTAAAAAAATAAAATTTATTTCTGTCAATCACTGCTAGACTAGAAGCTTCTTTTCAGGGGAGACCGGAGGTGATATTTATACTACATGGGGAAATTTTACCTGGGCATCGTGAAACTTTCTCTTATTTTTTCAGGAGATGACATAGGACCCTTTATATTTACCTCAGCTACCAACAACCCAAGCAGATGGGGACGTAGGTTTAATATCTCATCTGAAAGATGGCATACTTGGGAGTGCAGCACACCTAATATGCTGCACTGCATCATAGGTTCATAGATTAGTACTAGGCTAACTGCCCTTGCAAGCTATTTTTAAGCCTAGCCAATTATCCCTTGTGAGAATCAAACCCTGTACCTTGTGTTTGTAAGGCAAATACCTTAACCATTAGGCCACCCTCCCAACCCCTCATCAGCAATCCATCTACCTGGTGTAGGAATAAAACCCACAGCCTTCTGCACCAAAGGTGTGTGCACTTCCTATTGTGCCAGTGATGCTTGGGAAAAAACCATCAACTATGAAAGAGTAGTAGCTCACCATTTTACAGAACATACAATTTATTTACTGACTGACATTTGATTACCAGGGAAGTCTGACTGGGTAAGAGCTCATTTTCACTGGAGGCCCAGGGAAAAAAGCTCTAAAAAAAAACAAAACACAAAAGGACGAATATAACAAAAGGAAAATATATTTCATATAAAGAAATGAACCAACTGAACACAGTTAAGCAATTCTCTTATCAAGCTATCATCTATGTCGCTACCACATTTGAAAGCTATAAAACCAACCATTTACAGATTAAACTGTTACACTTGAAAGCCATGACTCATATAACAGGTGTACTTTAACCCAAATTATTTTCTTTATTCTCTTCTGTTCTACAGTCCTTGTCCCTTCTGGGTTTGCTATTTAGGTACCTTTACTACAGTATTACTGTTTCTATAATGCATACAGCAAGACGTACTTCTTAATGGAAACACATTTTCAGGTTCAGCTACCAAGGTTTTTTTTTATTATAATACAACCACGTGCAGATATATCATGCATTATTTTACTGATCTCTGATAAATTTTAATCGGGGTTATGTTATACAAACTGATTTTCTAACTACACTGACTATTTTTGGTGATGGACATAACATCACAAGTTATAACAAATTAAAAACAGTTTCAGAGAATTCAGAGACTGATTACCTGACATCAACAGCTGTGCTTCTAGTGTCACAGAAAGTCTTTAACAATGGTCAAGGATCCTATATTACAGACTGAGGCTAGTACATAACCAGTGATGTCATCAGAGCGTGACTCTGTCATAATTGGTTGAGATTTGGTGTCACACACCAATTCAGAGACAATTGCTAAACTTTTGGTGACTGGACATGTAACAGATAAACCCGATAACAGTGGTACTTGAACAGAAATGAAGGCTAAACAAGGGTTGGGAGAGCTACAAAACGATAACGGAAAATTGGAAGCACTGCATGATATTCCATTTAACAATAATCCAAGATGCTGCCCGACTCCTGCCACATGTTGTGAAGTTAGCAAATATGGCAGCTAACTTGTGAAATTATGAAGCCGAGTACACTCTATTAAAAAAAAAAAACATTACATTTACAAAGGATTAGTTCACACCATCCTCTTGTTTTCTGAATTTATTACCCTTAACACATACTGTAAAAACATTCCATTGTATCTTTTTCAATTCAGGAAAGCAGAACTCCAATTTTTCACGTCTGGATGTTTATGTCGGCATCTCGGCTCATAACCGTCATTTGCTACCCTCTGAAGGATTTGTGGCACGGGTATTTTCCCTGTATTACTCTTTAGTTATACAACAAATGGTGCTGAGTGGATATCCTAATGTCAGATATCCATGCATCACTAATGTGCTGTGTGAATACAGAAAGACCACCCCAAACAGCTGCTTCTCTAGGAAAGTCAGAGCTATACTTGCAGAGAGGTTCTCAACAAAAACATACCTAAACATAAGAGACCTCTGAAGCAAACACACAAATGCACATCACAACCCACAGAAGCAAGTACCACACACAGTACACACACACCTGTGTCTCACACCCTCTAAGGCCCAGCCACAAACCCAACCTATAGGAGAGACTATAATGAGACACACAGATGTGCCCTTCCACCAGGTTAGACAAGGAGAAAGTCATGGTAAGTTGCTTGTCAGGTGCTAGAATCCACCATATCATGCACGCACTCAAGTCTCTCAACAGGTAATATTATGACTCTTGTCATAGTCCATGTTGGTTTAAATGACTTCAGACATACCTCTCTGGACTATACGAAGACAGACATGATTGACTGCCGAATGTGTGTCCCGGGCAGGTATGTTTCTAGCCTTAAGTAGTATCCTACAGTCACCCATAATGATGCCTCAATACAAATAGAAAATGACTGGCTTAGTTTTTGGTGTCATTCCAAGGGGATCCAGTACCTGACAGACTGGGAGGAAATGATTGACCGACCACGATGCTTTGCTAGAGATGGCCTTCAGGCTTTTGGCAAAGGCTCTTCCCTCCCCCACGGTGCCTTTTTTAGGCGAAGTCATGAGCACAAAATTACCAACATGAATTCTCCTAAACGAAATTTAAAGGTCATGCTGCTAAACGCTAGAAGTCTTAGAATGAAACTGCACTCATAGCAAGCATTCCTCACCCTGAAGGATGCTAACATTTGTGCAGTCACTGAAACCTGGTTCAAAGTTGCAGAGAGCACCCCAGCCTTACCAGGTTACTCATCCTACCATACTTTCAAACCCCAAATGGAGGGCTACAAAGCCAAAAGAGGTGGAGTTTCACTTATCAAAGACATACACACCTCCAGGCTGGTCAAACGGTATGACATGATCTAAAAAAGCTTTATACTGTTCACTACATTGCGCAAAGCAAGGCATAGCAAGGATATCATTAGAGTCCATTAATTTCTTCTATTGAAAAAAACTTAACAGAAGAAATTAATGGACTCGAGAATGATATCCTTGCTATGCCTTGCTTTGCGCAAACAGTATGACACACAGGAGATATTCAGAACACCCACTCCACCTATCTGTACTTACTTGAATCCATGAAGACTCAACCCTCTACCCTGATCCCGTGCGAGTTTAACTACCCAACCATACAGTGGAAGACCTATTCTTGCCAAAACTTGAATGCCCAGAGATTCCTCGACTTCATCAATGCCAATGCATTGGATCAGCTGGTCGACACCCCCCCCCCCCCCCCGAGAGGTGAAAATATCCTGAATCTGGTACTAACCAACATCAGACGCCACTGTGGCACCACTACAGATTCATCTTCCTTGGTAAGATCAGACCATAAAGCTATCACCTCTGAAGTCACCATGTCCCCTGCATCCCCCCATCAGGGTCAAACAAAGAAACCTTTTCAAATCGGACTACAATCTCCTGAGAGCAGGTATAAGCAGCTTCACAGCCACCGTCCCTTTAGCTGGAACTAGCACTATGTCCAAGCTTACACCCAAAAAACTATATGAGCACCTACATAGCTGTATGGACTCAGCAATATCGGACAGGTCCAAATCATCTTCCTCAAGAAAGAGACTACCCGTCTGGTGGACAGCAGCAATAAACAAACTATAATAAAAGGAAGAATTTGCTGTCCAGGACCAAGGAGGAGGACGTGCCAAGTTGGAAACAATCTCTCCTTTGTCTGAACAAGCAAACAAAGTCACTGGTGAGATCCTCTAAGGCTAACTTCCAGTCCAATTTGGTCACATTCACCAAGAACAATCATAATGCCTTCTTCACATACGTCCACAATCACAAAACACTCAAATATACTCTGAACTGGTGGTCAAGAATACCACACACACAAATGCTGTAGATACAGCCAACCTGTTTGCAGACAGGTTCAGTGAAAACGTCACCCCCGTACCCCCCATCAGTAAACCAGGACATCCCCAGCACCTGACCCCTTCCCTCATCACCAGCGAACAGGTCTTTAATGCCCTCTCAAAGGCAAAACATATAGTCTCCATGGGACCGGACAACATCTCTGGCTGCATCCTACATGAACTGGGGCATGAGCTCTCAGCTCCATTAGGCATCCTATTCAATGAAAGCCCGAGCCCCAGCCGAACAGAGAACAGCCACTGTCATCCCACTACACAAAGCTGGAGCGTCCACTGACCCAGACAATCACAGGCCCATCAGCCTAACTAGCCTGATCTGCAAGGCCATGGAAGGCATTATCATGGACCTTATAAAACAAGGACATTGGGCAACCTCCAAACGCTTGACCCCACACAGTTTGATTTTGTCAAAGGGAGCTCATGCTTATTAAACTTGGCAGACTTCTTCGAAACAGTCACCAAAGCCATGGACAAGGGGAAGATGGTGCACACCACCTACCTTAACCAAGCCAAAGCCTTAGACACTATTCCCCACTTGGGTACAATACATATTTTCATTCATTCATTCATAGGTTAGTACTAAGCTAACTGCCCTTGCGAGCCATTTTAAGCCTAGTCAATTATCCCTTGTGAGACTCAAACCCTGCACCTTGTGTTTGTAAGGCAAACACCTTAACCATTAGGCCACCCTCCCATCCTACACTCCCAATTAGGCATCAACCCATATGTTACCAGATAGGTAGCTAACTAGGTCACTGATGGGAAGCCCCCTCTACTAGTAGACCCATAATGAGCAGTGTACCCCAAGGATCAGTCTTGGGGCCTCTACTGTTTGGGATATACTTTTCAGAGGTGCAAGCCAAAACTGGTGGTCTGTGGTTGACCAAGTTTGCAGATGACTGCAAGCTGGCACCGTCTTAAATTCCCCTAATGAAGTGAGCATCCTGCAAGAGGGCCTTACCCAAACTAATGACTGGTGCCAGAAGCATGGCCTCAAACTGGATGCAAAGAAATGCATCATTATCCCCTTTGGGGAAAATGGCATCCCCACTAATTATCACATTAATAACAATGTACTAAGCACACAATCAATCGTGAGGGAATTGGGCACGCAGGTTGATAGCAACCTGACTTTTGACCACCACGTTGCCTTTGTTGTAAGGAAGGCCATTTCATCCAAGAACAAGGAGGTCATAACATCCCTGTGCTTCTCTCTTATCGGACCCATTACCGAGTACAATGCCTCCTTTGGCATGTACCTTGCCAAGTACATGCAGCAGCTGGAGAGACCACAGAGGTTCCTGACCAGGAAAATCAAGGCTCTTAAACACCTATCCTACAGATACTACGCCTTGTCCCTCTACTCGGTCTCATACAGACTACTCGGAGGAGACCGGCGTCTGGCATACAAGGCCATCTCAAACCCAGCCTTGATGGAGTTGCTGAATATCTCCAAGTCAAACTCTACCCACGCAGCCCGCACACAAGGCCTCAACTTGGTCTGTGACACCGACAGAACTTGTTGGCGGGACAGGTGCGTGTCCCAAAGACTCCCCCATTTGTGGAATAGACTCCCTGTCCATGTCAAGCACAAGCACAGTACCTCTCTAGCTCTCTTTAAGAGGAACCTGGACAACTTGATGGGAAACAGAAAATACACCCTAGGAGCCCACCTGCGTCCCTGCTGGAGAGGGGGGAAACAGGTGCTGACTTTGTGGGAACATGGGCAAAAATTCTTGGCGAGGCTTATATGGGCCTCCGGGCCAATAGCCTAGTACAATCCTATGAACCTAAGCAGGGACCCAGTGCACTGAGCACGCACACAGATGGGTTATAGCTACTAATGCACTCTAATTCTGTATACAACTAGTTGTATTCTGATATTGTTTTGACAAAAAGTGCAATTATGTACACTGCTAGACATAATAACCTGAATGACATAAAAACTTTCACTCATCTTGTGTATCTCAACAAGACAATGAGGCTTGGGTGTTCGTTTAAGTAGTTTATTACACAATAACACATCAGGATGGATGGCAGGAACATTAAACTTAAACGAACTGACCGACTTCTACACATATGCATGCCCTCACTCTGGCTGCTCTCTCAAAATGGCACCCTTGCTTGCACATGCTCAGTACGTATATGCACGTGCCCGCTGACTGGAATGCTTCTTAAAGATACATCACACACTCTGAGCTACAAAAACTACAATTAAAATTTTGCCTTTGTATTTTATTCCTACAATCTGGGAGACAACGCGAGTACCAATTTAAACTGAGCAACAGTTATACTGTGCTTGAAAAAACTGAATAGCAAGGGGACAATGAAAAAACTTACAGTGGCATTAACTTATCCGGTCAGCCAGGTGCATGCCACTTCAACATTTCGGCCATCACATTACATCCAGCTCAGATGCTGGGGTTTTGTGTTATATCTAGGTATGAGGTAATAAAAATGAAGCATTCCATTAATAGGCTAAATAACTCTGCCATCCTGTAACGGACAAACGTCCCATTCACAGGCGTCTGCCTTGATCTTGTCGCTTTCTGTCATGGGCTTACGTCCCCCTGTGACACTGAAAACGATAAAGCAGGTACTGAAGAAAGAATAAATCAAGAAACGAATTTTGTTACACTTCCTTTAAATATTACGGAAATGATCTAAACCGATTCCTTACATTTTCCTCTTACTTTTCTGCTGCTTTTCCCCTCTCCTTATAAAATACAAACCTTGTACTACTCTTCAAGCTAGCAGTTTCTCACATGTTCTTTTGTTTGCATAATTTTTGTTTTTGATTATTAACACCACTTTTCTTTCCCATCTCTATAAACAAACTTATGGATCGTCACACCATTTATTATTATTATATGCTGGTGACATGGTCATTTACAGACCCAGTCCTTTTAACTCACAGCACCTGGTTTGCTAACTATAGAATCTTCCTTAATCTACATAGCACCAATGATTTTGACAACCAGCAAACACTAGCAAAAAAAAAAAAAAAAAAAAAAAAAAAAAAACCTTGAAATAAATATCAACAATCTTTCTGACAAAACAACCACTAGCGTCAGATGCCCACATTAAAATAAAATCAAAGACTGAAAATTAAACTCCTATTCTGAGCCTGAAGAATCTCACAATTCCTCCTCTATCTTTCAATATTTGCCATAAGCAAACGTATGTTATTTACCCAAATGGAATACAGATGGTATACCAGTAACAGGTGTAATAGCCAATGCCTCTAAAAAAAACTCCACAACTGTACAAAAATGCTATATCAAAGTCCATCATTTCACAGCAAACTCCCAAAACATGAACAGTGCTATTTCTCCATTAAAAAAGCTAACAGACTCCTCATGAAACAAAGAGCCGAATATTTAAGCCCCCTAATCTTTAAACTCCTGAATCTTAGAAGGTTAGGAGGGTGGCCTAATGGTTAAAGTGTTTCCCTTACAAACACAAGGTGCAGGGTTTGAGTCTCACAAGGGATAATCGGCTAGGCTTAAAAAAAAAAATGGCTTGCAAGGGCAGTTAGCCTAGTACTAATCTATGAACCTATAATCTATACATTTTAGGGGGTTGGAAGGGTGGCCTACTGGTTAAGGTGTTTGCCTTACAAACACAAGGTGCAGGGTTTGAGTCTCACAAGGGAAAATTGGCTAGGCTTAAAATGCCTATGAGGGTTGGGAGGGTGGCCTAATGGTTAAGGTATTTGTTTTAAGGGGTTGGGAGGGTGGCCTAATGGATAAGGTGTTTGCCTTACAAACACAAGGTGCGGGGTTCGAGTCTCACAAGGGATAATTGGCTAGGCTTAAAATGGCTCGCAAGGGCAGTTAGCTTAGTACTAATCTATGAACCTATCTATGAACCTATGAATCTACTCACCCTACATAATTTTCCTCAAAACTCTCTCCTATAACCCCCCCCCCCCCAACAGCCTCTGGAAACAATAAATCAGAACAAACTCTTCGAACCCCAAAGAACCGAGCTTTATTACACCAACCACAGCTTCTCTCTGCTGGATCCTAGTGTATGGTATGAACTCCCCATTAACCTAAAGGACACTCCCCTTTGCACAACAAACCTACAGCAAAAGTCAAAGCATACTGGCTGAAAACGGAGCAAGTGTAAGTGCCCCAAACCAGGCCATATAACCTAAAAACTTCCTTTTCATAAGTATTTGTCCTCCTCTCAGTGCAGTTTTTCTTCAAGTAGGCAGAAAATCAGTATACATGCCCATGTTTCTCAACTGTTCCTTTCATGCTCTTTTACCTTCACTTACACCCCTACCTCGTATGTATGTACATACATACGCGTGTGTATTCGTACTTGCAAGTATACATACAAGTATATTTACATTTGCTACATTATCTGTAATCAAAATCATGTATGTTAATGCTTGTACACTCTTTCTACCTTACTTTGTACCACATATTGTTTCTCCACAACTTGGGCTATGTCTGAAATTTGTGACAGTTTCAAGGCCCTGGCTTGGTAAGTAAATAATAGAACTGTGGAGGACAGAACTCGGGACAAACTGGAAGAACAACATTTATCTCCTGGTGCTCCGAAACACCAGAACTGCTTTCTTGTTTTCTCCTTCACTAGAGGCATACTTACCTCTAGAATTCACAGCATGGTCCTCTGATAGCACCTTCACAAGCAAAGGTAAGGTACCCCAGAAAGAAATAGAAATAAGAAGATATAAAGTATATAGTGACAAGAGGTCACTCTTACTTAATACTCTTAGTCAAGTGACCAACTATCTGCCATAAAACTCTAGATTCAAATATTTCATTTGATTTAACATTTGTTTACCAGGAAATTCTGACTTGGAACAAAGCCAATTTTCAGCAGAGATCCACGGAGAAATGCTCCAGAGGTGTTCATTAAGTGTGAAAGCTTTCGAGTATGAGCTTTACATGAGGCACTTGTTTACAATATACTTTTAAGATACTCAGCAAAATGAAAGCAAGTGTGTGCGTGGATAAATACACACATACGTGCACATCAGTGTGGGTACACATGCATTTGCATACACACTTGCACATGTACGTGAATGTGTGTGTACTTGTATGTGCAGAAATATGCATTTGTTCATACAGACTTGATGTGTGTTTCAGTGGATGAGAGAGTTTGTTTCAAAGTTGGTGCCCTTTGTGAATGTAGAAGATTAGCTTTAAGTGCAAGACCCTGGTGAGGCTACATACTATGCCACTGTCATTAAGTGACATGCCCATGGGGAGCTTTGCATGAAACCCCTTGTGAGGCTGCATACACTGAGTTGTTCCAGTGCTACTGGGTGATACAGCTGATGGAAGCTTTGTATGCGAGCCCCTCATGAGACTGCATACTTTGCCGTGTGTGCATACCGCTGAGTAACACAGCTAGGGAGCTTTGGGTGCAAGCCTCTGGTGACGCTACATACTGTGCACAAAGTTTCACTAACATTGTGCATAACAAAATGATACATCGGAGGGAATTTTGTGTGAAAGCCCTTGGTGAGGCTACATACACTGCACTGTGCCAGTTTCACTGAGTGATATATCCGAGGGAGTTCTGTGTGGGAACCCAGGTGAGAATGCATACAGTGTCCTATGTGTGCACCACTGAGCAACATAGCTAAGGCAGCTTTCTGTGGGAGCCCTTGGTGATGTTACATACAGTGAACAGTGCACGTGGCACAAAGTAACACAGTTGAGGAAGCTTAACTGCAATGTCCAGTCCCATATGCTCTATGGCCAAGTGTTAAACACCATAACTGCCTTTTTTGCCTTCTGGTAGGGCTGCATACAATGCACTGCGACAGTGTTTATACACTGCCACAACTGAGGGAGCTTTGCATGGGTGGCCCCTGATGAGGTCACATACACTGTATTATGCAAGTACTATTGAGTGATACCATTGTGGGAGCTTTGTGTTGGTCACACTCATGTCTGCTTTGTTCTGTGTGCCACAAATCGCAAAGGCTATGGGAAGTTGGTGCCTTTGGTAATGCACAAGTATCCATAGTAAGACGGAGTGATTAGGCTTCCTGCAAATTTTTGAATACATTTCTAATGGAACTTTCAGACAGGTGCTGTGAGTGAAACTGCACATGACTTCCTGTGCGAGTATCCCAGAGTCAGTGAACTGGGCTTTATACAGACACTCCAGCTGAGGTCACACAAAGCTCTTTGTGTACGAGCTGTGGTCGAGCTTGCACACTTTTGCATAGATGGCTCCCCCCATGCCATGCCTATTACATTAATTTTGCACAAACCTGTCAGTAAGACCCTGATGGATTACAGACATGCATCAGAAAAGTGGCAAAAATGGTTCAACAGCAGAAGGATTCCACAGCTATTGCAGGAATAAATCTTTCAAAGAAAACTTTTTTTTGCCTGTAAGAGAAATTTATAAAACAATTCGGTACTTGTGTATTATCGCAACCATATTTCCAAAGCCCCATAATTTGTAAAGTTTTCAAGAAACCATGTCTGTAAACCTAACAAGGGGTGTGTAGTGTTAAGTAGTATTGTTTCAGATTGCTTTTCACACAGGAAGAGGAATAACGGAAAAATTCCTCTTCCCTGGTAGCGTCCTTTCCTGAACTATATACCTGACTACTGCTTCTCAGTCCTTAATGTTACAAATCCTGAAAGTCACCACGTTTCCAACAAGGCAAAGAGTGGGGAACATGGCTCATTCAGACAAAGTGACTCACTTACTTTGAAAGCTCCTTTTGCAGGTATCTGATCAGTTGTCACACATCGCTGTTACAGTCTGGTCTCTCAGAAGGTACATTAATTCACTGTTAAGTCAGAGTTGTCTTTGGGGAGGTTTACAGAAATTACTCACAGACTTTTTCTTATAATGATATTTTAGTCGCCGTCTATGAAACCAAACTTACTAAGTGCTTTACTGGCTTTAAAAACAGTGAAACACTTTTTTTTCCTTAACTGGAAGTATACATCCAACCCCGTGCACTCCAATGAGTTATGATCCGTAATCCGGAATGCAGGATTTCTAAAGGTGGGTGCCACTGTGGAGTTCACAGAAGACATGAAGCGTACCAGGGATGAGTACAAAATTTTAACATTATTCCTCTTGCTGCCTCATATCCACTGTGACACAGTAACACTTACTTGTTTACACACCCCTTTTAAGGTAAACATAGGTGTTTTCGCACAAACATAACGAATTATGGCATGGTTGCGATAATATGCAAATACCAAAAATCCTCCTTCAGAAAACCATACGAAATTGTTCCCATTATGCTAACGGGAGGGGGGGGTCAAACCATTTCGAATGTAAGAATAACACATAGTAAGTAGACACTGCACTTACTGCTTATTCTTGGCGTTTCTAGAAACCACATATCTTATACAACCTTTGAGGTTTTTGTAAAACAGCAGCAGCACAGACGTGATACAACCACAGTAGGCTTCATCACTTGGCTGCCTTCTTTCTGGTCCAGGCAAGGGGCCAGGATTCCATCATGACTCATCAGCAACAAACGGCCAGGATTTCACATGACTCATCAGTGTATCGATCTTATAATGAAAGCGTGCACATTTTTACAGCAGGAAAAGAGAATAAATGTAACTGCTGTTCTAAGGACTGGGAGCCCAACATATCTTAGGGCTCTACAGACAAGGCCACAGTAGCACATATGCTACGCTCTTTACACAGAACCATGTCAAAGTGCACTTCAGACAGCCATGACAGCCGATGGTTGGTGATCAGACTGCTTTCTCCTAGAAATCCAAACCAGAGACAGGAAACTAGGGAAGGGTTTTATCTTTTATGTACAAATGAGTACTTATCACACCCATTCCCAGTTTGCAAAACTGTTTTTATTCCTTAAACAAGAGCACACAGTTTGTGAAAGTTTAGATGGTACTCAAGGCCCTTTGTATATGCATTATAGCAGTGTTTACAGTTGTTCCGTTCTGTCTTGACTAGGAGGGAAGTACCCACATAACTGGCTTTAACATTAACTAGGTATTTGTTTCTATTACTTGCATATTCAGAACACAATATAAATGAATGTTGAAGGTTCTGTGATGCAAGTCCAGCGTCTTGCATATTCAGAACACAATATAAATGAATGTTGAAGGTTCTGTGATGCAAGTCCAGCGTACTTGCAGGTTTCTACATAACTTACTACATTACATTGCCAATCATTTGAAACAAAACACAACTACAGGCAACTAATATACTTTCACAGCACCACCACTGCAGTAATGTCCTTTACAAACACAGCCCTTGACATGGCAAATCACAACTAACAACACTCTCTCAACCCTAAACAACCTTAGCAGCTCGTCTATCACATGGTTCCATAGCTACCTTACAGGATGGCTGCTAGCTATCCAATGGCAACACAACCTTTCTCCACTGCTCCCAGTTGTCTTAGGGGTTCCACAAGGCTCCATCCTTGGACCTCTACTATTCTCTCTATTCACCAACCAGCTCAGCACCTCCACACCCCAAGCTTCTGTTGTACAACATGCAGATGATTCAACCTTAATATGTGCAGCCCTAGGCTACTACAAGACTTCCGTACTACAAACCAAGATTCCTTTCTATCTGTAGAAACATGGCTCACTAACTCCCAACTCATCCTGAATCCCAACAAAACTAAGCTGCTCCTTTTCAGCCCAACTAGAACCCCCTCATCTTCCCAGATTTTTACCACCATGTCCAAAAATCAAACTATGATTACCCCAATAGCCCACACCAAACTGCTTGGAGTAGAATTTAATAACCTGAAATTTGACATTCACATAACCAAAACCATCAAGAAAGTCCACAAGAAACATTGTCTCCTGTAAAGGAACAAACAATTTCTTACAAAAAAAAAATACAAAATCTACTGTAGCTCATACACACCTCTTATGAACCCTCCTGTATGCCTCCCTAATACTAACCAACCTCCACAAAACTGACAAACTGCAATCTTGCTAGAACAAAATAGCAAAGTTGGTTACTGGTGCCTCCTATAGGCTGCATCACTGTACTTCTCTCAAGCAACTACTGGCTTGAACTCCCTCAGCTTCTACACTTTAACCAACTAACCTTTGCACACAAAATTCTCCACCAACCTAAGCCCCCGCTCCAAAATACTATACGGTCATACACTACATCTCACTGCCTTTGCTCCAGTAACCTACACCTTCTAGACACTACCAAAGCCAACAACTTAGCTGGGGATTCTCTCTTTTCTAACTATATTCCTAAAATATGGAATAAGTTGCCATCCCAAATAACATCAATCAGCTCTATCAGACAGTTCAAAAAGCTCTAAGTCACACTTAACAGACACCTGGCTATGTTCCTGCAACTCACTAGGAGAGACTTCCCTTAGTTTTCATGCCAACTAATGTGCAACATAAAGTAAACATGTATTTTTAATTATATAAAAAACTGTGAATGTTTGGAAAAAAATACTTTTGATTCCATTATGTACGTGTTATTTTCTATTAGTGTAGTAATTCCCAAATGTTTAGAAACCTTTGTTTTGTCTATAGTTACTAAATCTATATCTTACTAAATATTGGTTAAACTTTAATTTGTTCTGGAGCTTTTCCCCCCTGGCCTCCACTGAAAAAGGACCTACTTCCTCAGTAAACAAATGTAAAAATAAATAAACAGTTATGTACTCTGCTTTATTCTGCAACAATACATAAGAAGCAGACGCACACTGCAAAGCATCATCTGCAGAGTAGATACATGCTACACGTTCCCTTTGCAAAGGCAGCAAATGAGGAGTCATTTATTCTATGCCTTAAACTTTTTTAATCTGTCATCCTACAAACAGCAACTAAACAAGCAGAGTCACAGTGCAGCTACAGTTCATACTTATAGCTTAGTTATTTTATGCATTCCCAAGGGCAAAGAGAGATGCCATCAACACACTTCACTTAAAAAAAAAAAAAAAAGGGTTCAACATAAAAAACTTATATTAGACAGAAATCAGGATGGGTCAGATAGGAAAATGTATCATGAAAGGACCAGTGTGTGTGTTTAGACTGGCCTATGCTTAAGGAATAAAATTATAAAACAGTAAATGCAAGAGCGAGGTCTCTTATTTTAGTCATGTTTTTGGGATTTCAGCTCACCAGAATAAAGCATGTCCATGTTAGGCTGTAGACGTTTTTTTTTACTTACATTCTGGTGACCAGAATCATCAAAATGCAAAGATCATATTTTTGAACAGCAGCTTGATGGATGGCCATATTTCTGAATACAGTATACTTAATACCAGAGACAATATTTACGGACATAATAGAGTCTTCGCCTTTTAACGTCACCATCTTGTGACTAAAAGTTATGGAACAGAAATACACTCTCCCCTTTGGCCACAAGCAACAAAAGTATTCAACTCATTTGTCAATAATGAAACAAATGTTTCTACAACTTGTGTAAAAACTTAAACCAAAACTATGAAATTACACAGAGTACAAACACTTGTGACAAAGCTAGTCGAAACGAATATCAGATGACAGCATGTGTGTTGATATCAGCTTACTGAAGCAGACTTCACCAGTTCACACTTCATCGACCGTGATTTCATGAAGAGAGACACTCAAGCAAAGTCTACATGCTTCGAAAGTGAGGCAAAACTCAAAACGTATAGAGTACAGAATGTCTCCAGTCACACAAGGATGTTGTCCAAACGGTTGGAAGCTGTTTGTGGAGGCAAGCAAGGGACCCTCATACATCAATTTTGTGGGCTCTGCCCACTCCACCTTTCACAAAATAACATTTTAACAACCTTTGAGACTACAAAGGCTGGGGAAAGATGGAATGCCTTTAAAGTACTTCACCAAAGTGACAGATCAGTAGTTTATGGCCTCTGAAGTGGGCTATAATAAATCTATTTGCTTTTGTGGCCTTTGAAGTAGGCTATAAATCTATTTTAGTAAGCTCACGCACACTCCAATGGATAGCCATGAAGATACAGCAAGGACTGATTACAAAAATAAAATATGGACTATGCATGAATGAGACATGACCCTAGGACCTATAGAATCCTCTGCCAAAAGTAAAACAATATGTTCAGAGATTTAAAACAGCCACTCATTTGCAAATGTTATTCTACAGTCTTAAGATATTTACAGGGAAGAAAAAAGTTCACAGAAACAGTAAACCATATAATTTTGATTGACAGGGACCACTGACCCTCGCTACTTCTCCAAGTTGGGCACTCAGTTAGCAGAATGAAAAGACTTTCACATAAACAGCCAAAAATATTACACCACCATGAGTTAACAGTTTAAAAGGGTCTACAATGAAAAGAAGCGGCATCCACCAACATATTGGGAAGTACTAGGCTAGATGCCCTTGGCAGCCAGTTTAAGCCTCACTAATTTCCTCAAAAGATGAGAATCAAACCACCGCACCTTGTATCCGTAAGGAAAAATACTTTAATTATGCCAGCCTCTAATACCAATACAAACTTCTCTCAAAACATGTAAATACAGACAAGTAAATTGCCCCATCCTAAAGGATGTACTATGCCTTTCAAAAATATAACTTTGTAGTTAGACAACTATATATATATATATATATATATATATATATATATATATATATATATGCATACACACACACACACACACACACAACACACAACACACAACACACAACACACAACACACAACACACAACACACACACAACACACACACACACAACACACACACACACAACACACACACACACGCACACAACACACACACAACACACACACACACACACACACACACACACACACACACACACACCACACACACACACACACACACACACACACACACACACACACACACACACACACACACACACACACACACACACACACACACACACACTACTAAATATATACATTCATGGATTCAAATTCCACTACAATACCTTAATCCTCAACATACAAATGCTCCGACGTAACTGCGTGTACTTTTACACTGATGTTATATAGTTTTCAGGGAACTCAAACGAGAGCTGTCACAAGGTCAAGCACAACATGCAGGAAATGCACTGCTGAGTAATAAATACTCCGATACATCCTAGTACAGCTTAATATTAGCACAATTTCACATTTTAAAGCAGCAATACATGATTAAGGGCAAATTATTTACTACTCAGATCTGTCAGGGTCCATCAAAATAACACTTTCTTGTGCCTAAGGTCCAAAGTATGACACAAAACTATTTAGAAACTGAATGTAGTATCCTCATCAATTTCTACCCTTGCCCGTACTGCACAATTGCATTTAATCAAACTAGACTTGCACACAGTGCATCCTAGCAAATCTGAAAAAAACAGCAACACTAAAGACTACAGCAAATATTTTCATATGGAAAGTACTTTTACTTTAAATTATCCGTTATACTCACTTTCGCCTTCTTGCATTTCAGCCTTTTAAGTGACAGCATAACATCTCTGTACAGCATTACACTGTGCTACTAACCCCTTCCACCCTCCATAAAAATTTCTGTCACCAACTCACTGCACGTTCCAATTCAAAGGTGCCCCTTATATATGTGAGCTCATTTATCTGGAAGTCTGTGAAGTCCCACAACACCAACTCTTTTTCCTTTGACCAAATATTTCCCCTTTTTTTTTTATTTTAAATATTTAATCAGAATTACAGTTATTTATATCCAGTTGTTGACCGGTATGGTCTGACTGGCAAGTGCTCCTTTCCAGCAGGGCCGTTGGAGAGAAGCTCCACGATACATAACATTCGACAGTTAATGATTAAAACTTACTAAAATACAGTAAACAGTAACTGAAAGACATCACACATTAATTATCAGATATACACTGGTGGTGCTGTGGTAGCGTTGTCGCCTCACAGTAAGTAGTTGTCCTGTTCGATTCTCAGCTACAGCGTCTTCGGTGTAGAGACATGCGTGAATGGGTGTACCTTCGTTGAAGGCTGTGCGTCAGGGCTGGCAACTCAGCCCGTAAAAATCCACTGCCAATCATTAGCAGACCGGAGTTCCGCTGTGGCGACCCCTAACCGGGAAAAGCCAAAAGACACAACAACACTGCCAAAAATTACACTACACAGTAGAGATGACCAAGTTGTTACGTTTAGTAAGAAATACCTTGGAAAATATGAAGCCGATGAGTGAACAATGCACTCAATAAATATACATTACAGTCATGCACACACTATGACTGAATATGCGTCAGTCTAGCAACAAAAACACTTTACTTGAAGCACAGATGTAGGGTTGTTCTGAACCCAGGATTCCAAAGGTGGTAGTGAAAAAATAAGCAATTTTCTGATAACTGAAGCAGGAAAACAAAAATGACAACGTACACTGGCACACAGCTGAGCTCAGGAAAAGCCTCCATGACCTTCAGCCTGCAAGGTCTTTTGCTTGCATTTGCTTAAAGCTACCTTGCTGCATTGTGTGCATGTGGCAACATCTGCAGACTTACCCTGCCTCAAGGTGTTGCATGTAGACTACTACTGGGAGAGTTGGGACTGGAACTGTAAACACTCCTCAGCACAGCTAGCTATAAAGTAATGGACCCCTGACATCCATCCACTCCAGTAAATATAGAAGGGCTCTACGCCATCAGCAGCAGGTGTGGGAGGAGAGGAAAAATAGCTGCATGCCATGCTGGCGGATGCACATGGAAAAGGCCAAGGTGATTTCTGTACTATTCTTTATAATTACACAATGAGGAACAAAGAGTGACATTAACCATGAAAAACACAAGACACAAAGTGCTGTAAGCAATGCAGCTTATGCGTTGATAGGCAAGTACTAGGCTAGCTGCCCTTGTGGCCGTTTTAGGCCTAGCCAATTTCCACTTTTGTGCTCGAAATAACCAAAACCAATCCCATTTGATTACAGAATGGCCTTACCCATCCCATGGTTGATAATTATATATTATCCCTGAGAATAAACTGGGAATATACATGTTGATAATTTGATGGGACCTTGATGGGACCCATGCATGAGATAAAGCATTTAGGAGCTGCATCTGTCCATTAGTAGTAATGGGGGCAGTCCTGGAGTACATTTTCTGTTTCCCATTTACATATTTAAGTTGAACTTGAAAATCGGTGGGGATGAACTTTTGTTTTAATGTGACTGGGGAGTTTGTTCCATAGCAGTGGTACCCTCTGAAATATACCTGCCTCTTCAAATAGCTCTGTTGATGTTGCAGAAGAGGTTTATACCCCTAGACAGAGTATTTCTGATAACAACTGGCCTGCTGATGTGAAATAAATTTATGACTAATGGGTCGGAGGATGCCTTGAATGCCAGACAAAGGTCACCTCTTAACAGTCTTCAAAATACAGAGTACAGTAAGAGAGCTTTGAGTCAGCCTATGTAGGACATGTTGTTTAGGCCTCGTATCTTTTTAGTAAGGTATTTCTGTAGCCATTCCAGTTGTTGCATGTGTGTGGACAGATACATGCCAAACATGGCACTGCATTCAATGATTGGCCTAATAAGGCCTGAGTAATGGGGAGCAATGACATCTCTAGATTACACACAATCCCTTTGTTTATAAGCTGTGTAATACAGAAGGACTTTCTTACAACAGACACACTGGTCAAAAGTTAGGTCTCTTTCCACACAGTTCCCCAGTTCAAAACAACTAGGTCAACTCTTAGGAGTGTATGGTCATTGTGGTGGTTTCCTGGGGTCGACAACTTCCCAAAGGATACAGCAATGTATCCTTTGGCATTTAGTTTCAGAGAACAATTTTGATACCAATTATTTACTTGAGACACTAACTTGTAAGGTGGCCAGGTCATTTGGTGATTCAATGACTGCTCCTAACCTGCAGTCATCTGCAAACTTAGTCAGCCAATGCCCTTTGGTATTGGCTTTTACTTCAGAAAAGTAAATGGTAACAGTAGAGATTCCAGCACAGAACCTTAAGGGACTCCACTGGTGACTGGTCTCCTTGTAGAGGTAACTTCCCCTATTTTGATTATCTGCATCCTATCTGTGAGCACGATAGCATTCCAGCAAGTGACATAGGGATTTATTCCCAGCTTACATAGCTTTTCTACCACGGTCAAGAGGGGAACTGTATAAAATGCTTTAGCCAGTTTGAGGTCTGTGGTGTGTTTTTTACCTATATCCACTGCTTTGGTGACTTTACATATATAAAAAAAAAAAATCAGGTTGAGCAAGTATGACCTGCCCTTGACATATCCAAACTGAGATGGGTCCATTGTTTGTGGGTTCCTTCTGTCCTGATTAATTCCATAACGAGTCTTTCCATGGCTTTGATACGAGACTGGTCAAACTTATGGGTCTGTGACTGCCTGGAGCTGTGGAAGATCCTCCTTTATGCAGGAGGATAACTGAAGTTGTTCTCCATTCACTTGGTACAAAGCTTAGTACCAATCTCCACCTCAGTACAGGTTATCAGCCCTAGGGCCTATGCAAGCCTAGCCATAACAATTCCCTGGATATTTCTTCCCACAGTATTTACTTCTCTAGACCCCTGTCTAGCAGGGCGACTGACATGATCCCCGGGGTGAATTTCCCATCTCCCACCCAATCATCAAGGTTCCTTTTGAAGAGGGCCAATGAGGCACTGCTTGACATGTATGGGCAGTCTATTCCAGAGTATGGGGAGTCTCTGGGTCAGGAACCTATCCCTCCAGCATGTTTTGTTCATTGTGATGACGAGATTTAGATCCCTGGAGCATGTGGCTCTGAGGGATTGGGATTTCTTTAAGTGGAGCATGTCCAACAGCTCAGGGTTTGACATGGCCTTGTATATTAAGCAGAGATTGCCTCCGAGTAGATGATATGCCACAGAGTACAGCTGGAGTTTTTTTTAGACTGTCAGCATATGGCATCTGCTTTAGGCCTGTGATTCTTTTAGTGAGGTATTTCTGTGGCCTTTCCAGCTGTTGCAGATGTCTTGTGAGGTACATACCAAACGGGGCATTATACTCTATAATGGGTCTAATGAGGGATGAGTACAGTGGGACAATGACCTCCTTTTTTCTGGATGAAAAGCCCTTAGTGATGAGGTGTGCCACATAGAAGGATTTCCTGACTGTTGTGGCGATGTGGTTATCGAAAGTGAGACCACTGTCCACCTGTGTCCCTAAGTCTCTCATCACACTTTCGATGTTTAGTGTCCTGCCACCTATGTGGTAATTCATGGGTACATGATTTTTTCCAAAGGGGATAACTATACATTTCTTGGCATTAAGCTTGAGCCCATGGCTCTGGCACCAGGCATCTGTTTCTGTAAGGCCCTTTTGTAGAGTATCCACATCATTTGGGGATTCAATAATGGCTCCCAGTTTGCAGTCATCAGCAAACTTAGCCAGAGTCCCTTAGTGTTGGCCTGTACTTCAGAGAAGTAGATGCCAAACAAGAGTGGTCCCAGGACTGAACCCTGAGGTACTCCACTTACTGGAGCTGGATTTGGAGTCGGCTACTTTTACAGTCTGCGTTCTGTCAGTAAGCCAGTTGGCAACCCATCGAGTGACGTAGGGATTTATGCCCAGCTTAGTAAGTTTATCTATGATTCCAGAGTGGGGGGTGGTGTTGAAAGTCTTGGTGAGGTCCAGATAGGCTGTGTGGACCACCTTACCCTCGTCCACAGCTTTGGAGACTGATTAGAAGAAGTCAATCAAATTCAGGAGACAAGATCAGCCCTTCACAAACCCAAACTGGGTGGGGTCCAGTGTCTGAAGGTTGCCAATGTCTTTGTTTAGAAGTTCCATGATAATGCGCTGCATGCCCTTGCATATCGGGCTTGTCAGACTGATGGGATGGTAGTTCCCGGGATCCAAGGCGGATCCTCCCTTGTGGAGCGGGATATCTGTAGCTGTGCGCCACTCAGTAGGCACTAAGCCTGAGGTGAGGCTATGATTAAACATGAAACTTAGGTGAGGTGCCAGTTCATTTTGTAGTTCATGTAGTACACAGGCCTGGGATGTCATCTGGTCCCATGGATGCTGTATTCTTAGCTTTGGAGAGTGCAGTTTCTACCTGTGTGGCCGTGATTATCGGAATTTGGCAATCTTTTGGTATTGAGATGGGCTCTTTAGGGGGTGAAGTTGGCACTAAATCGATCTATCAGGATATTGGCAATATTCCTGGGATCAGTATAATGCCATTCTGTTGTAGCTCAGTGCAGATCTGAACATTGCCATTTAGATTCTTGACTTAAAAATAGAATGCCTTGTGGTCGTCTTTGTAATCTTTGGCAATTTTATTTTCGTAACTAGCTTTTGAGGATTTATGAGGGATCTCAGCTTCTTATTGAGAGTTTTTTGCATCCTGGGATTTTCCTCTTTCTGCAACAGTTTCTTCCTTCTGTTGTATTGTTTATAGCAGGGGACCAACAGATTAGCTTCATTTTTTTGGAGAAGGGCATCTTGGTTCTATTTGGGATGGCACGATTCATGCACGAGTGGATGTGCTCGTACAGTGCCTTAGTGTAGGATTCTGCAGTCGAACTTCCAGATCCTGTCTGCGTGGGTGTTATGCAGTGTTGTTAGGGGTGTGGCTAAATCATGCCTCATGCTCTATTAAGATGTATTCAAGGATATTGTCAGAAAATTATGGGTACTTTTTAAATGCTGATCTTAGTGGGGCATGAGCATCAGTAACTCTCCACTCTGTGGTCTACTGCTGCAGACTACCTAAATACAACACTAAGGTCTCATCTGATGCTTCATGCCTCAACATGGAAAGAGTATTGGCTCCCTCAACTACAAATAGACTTGTAACAAACATGAAGAGTCTCTGGGGGGTGGGGGAACTGGGACATATCCAACTAGCCGCCTCCTCACATTATTCACTCAGACCTTAATTTTAAGCTATTTTTATGTCTGCACTCCTGTATGCTTTGCTGCCCTTTACCTCTGCTGGAGTGGGGGGGGGGGGGGGCACAGAGATTACTTATTTTCACCACTGCTCAGCACCTATCTGCCATGGTGTATGACACACCTGTGCTTTGGCATACTCTGCTGTGTGCTGACCCCTATTGAGCAGTGCTGGATTCAGAACACAGTCCTTAGTCATCTGCTCCTCCCACCACCCTTTCAGATGTCAACTACTTTTAACATACTGCATTATTTGATGCATCTGAACTACACAGCACTGCTCCACCCTTGCATCTGCAGATCGAGATTTGCCAGAGAAGACCTTGTATCTTGGTAGCTGGAGCAGACAGTTAAAGCTGCGATGTGTAGTTCCTGTGGTACAGGGTTTGATTCCCTCAGTATTCATTTGCCTACTATGTGACCTTCAGCAAGTTGCTTAACCAGACATTGCTTCCAGGTCACCCCTGAAAAGGGAGCGTGTGTTCCGTTAACAAATGGGTATGGGGGGGGGGGGGTTTGGTGTTATTCTTTCTATTTACCACCACCATACCACTACCCAAAGAAAGAAAGTCACTAAGCACAAAGTCCTTGCCATCCTTACCAGCTAGCCCCTCAACACTGGACATCTCTTCATGAAGCCAGAAAACTGGCATCCTACCTTGAAAACCACCCACAACTTAGCGTCACTGAACATTCAAACCCACCACTGTAATGCAACTAACCTACAGAAAATCCAAGCTGCACTACAATTGGCACCCCTATGCCATCCGATCACTGTCACTGCAACACCTCTGCCAACGGGCTTTAAAATCCATTCCTGGCATCCCACTCTCCAAACCAAACACAGTTCAAATAGAACGCAACATTCAGACCCAGTTAAGCAACACTGTCACCATACCTCTCAACTATCCAGATTTTTGTCTCATATTAGAGGTCTGTTAAAATTTGTGTTTTTCATGCAAATCACTGAGGACTGAGGTCCTTAAATAATTGCACACATTTGAGTTTCAGACTTTATATCCTTCATAAAATGCATATGAATACAAATCATGTTATTCAAGCAACTTTCTAAGTTATGAAGAGCAATATTTAAAATCTGTCCCTATTTTTGGGCCTTTGTCATCCCCCCATTGAAACACAGCATTGCATCACTGTAATCCCACACTCAAATCCGACCACTGCTTCACAGGCATCCTACATACTATCAAGACAAAGTACAGTTTTGTACCTACCATAAATGTAGATGTTCGAAGATCCACATTGCTGCAGTCCTTACACTTGGGTATAGTGCTGTCCTCGGTCGGCCCGAATACCAAAGTATATGGCTGACGTCGGTCATGGCGCATTAAACTGACGCCAGGACGTCAGGGTATAAATGCGCATGACCGGCGTCATATCCTCAGTCTTTTCTTGCCCCAGATGTCAGAAGACCCTAAACAGGGTAAAATCAAAACACCACCAAACACTAAACGCCCCTACACCCCAAACTATGTACAACTTCTAACAATTATATAATAAAGTACTAACCTAACCACACAACCACCCCCAAACACAGAGGGGAAGGAGGGAGGTAAATTGGACTGCAGCAATGTGGATCTTGAACATCTACATTTATGGTAGGTACAAAACTGTACTATGTTCTTCATCTCACATTGCTGCAGTCCTTACACTTGGGTAGATTCCCAAAGCAGAGGTGAGGGAGGATGGCAAATCAAAGAGAAGCAGGAGCTGTCAAAATGCCCTGTAAAATAGCAGTGGCAAAACCAGCCCTAGATTTAGAGTAGAGAGGAAGGTGGTAGTGCTTAGAGAAAGTATGTACTGAACTCCAAGTAGCTGCCTCCAAAATGTCCTTAGTTGCCACTCCCCTTAGAAAAGCTGTAGAAGTGGCAGTAGCCCTAGTGGAATGAGGTCTAATCCCTGTTGGAATCTGCTTGCCATGATGGGAATAACAAAATGCAATGCAAAACCCAATCCATTTAGAAAGAGTTTGTTTTGACACAGGCTTGCCCTGAGAACCTAAAGCAAAAGAAACAAACAACTGTTGAGACTGCCTGAAACTCTTAGTCCTATCTAAGTAGCGTAACTGCCTGTGCACATCCAAAGTATGCAAAATCTTTTCCCCTTGTTTTGGGGTCTGCATAAAAGGTAGGTAAATGAATAGTTTGGTTTAAAGACACACTTGAAACCACCTTAGGCATAAAGGAAGGGTTAGTGCGTAAAGATACCCTATCCTTATGGAAAATCAAGAAAGGCTCAACAGCCATAAGGGCCTGCAATTCAGAAACCCTTCTTGCAGAGGTAATGGCCAACAAAAAAGCAGTCTTCCATGACAAATATTTTAACTCAGCCGTAGCTGCAGGCTCAAAAGCTGGCAGAGTGAGCTTTTCCAACACATAATTGAGGTCCCAAGCAGGAGTAGGAGCTCTTCGTGGAGGTCTTATGTTCTTTGCCCCTCTGAGAAATTGCTTGAACAAAGAATGAGAAAACAAAGGTGGATCACAGTCATAGTGAGCTGAAATTGCTGCAGCATGAATCTTAATGGAGGAGAAGGACAAACCCTTGTCCAATAACTCAGTAAGGTATTGAAGAGCCACACTCAAATTAGGCTCAGAAACATCTAAATCCTTTGCTGCACTCCAAAACAAAAATCTCTTCCACTTGTCTGCATACACTTTCCTTGTACTAGGTCTCCTAGCTTCCATAATCACATTCAAAACTTGTTGAGGAAGTTGAGGCCTGCTATGTGCTAAAAGAGGATATGCCATGCTGTGAGATGAAGAGAGTGAAACTTGACATTGAGTAGATGACCGTCCTTTTGGGACAACAGGTGTGGAATCAAAGGAAAGGGCCACGGTGGTTCCCTTATCAGATTTCTCAGTAGTGGGTACCAATGCTGTCGGGGCCAATCTGGAGCTATCAGGATCATTCTTGGTTTGTCCTGTCTTACCTTTAGCAGTACCTTTAGAAGTAGAGGAAGAGGTGGGAAGGCATATACATGAAGATTTTTCCAACTGAAAGAAAGAGCATCCACTTTCCAAGCTGCCTGGTGTATCCTTTTTGTGCAAAACTTTGGTAGCTGGTGGTTTAGAGGAGAAGCGAACAGATCTATGTCTGGCGTTCCCCATGACACTGTTAATTGTTGAAATACATGAGGATCCAGTTTCCACTCGTGGGGATCCATGATTTGTCTGCTTAACACATCTGCTAAGGAGTTCTGTACTCCCGGCAGAAACCTTGCCTGAAGATCTAGTTGTAAACTGAGGGCCGTGTCCCACAAAATCATTGCTTGTCTGCATAGAGGGTAAGAATGTGTACCCCCTTGCTTGTTGATGTACCACATGACAGTTGTGTTGTCTGTTAGAATCAACACCTGCCCTGGAAGAAGTAATTCCTTGAAAGCTGTTAATGCAAACTGGACTGCTAACATCTCCTTCAGGTTGATATGTAGATGTTGTAGTCTGGCAGGCCACTTGTCCTGTATCCATTTTCCATTGAGATGAGCTCCCCAAGCTTTGTCCGAGGCATCTGTTAGAATCTGACTCGCCTCTGGCCGGGTCACAGAAAGTCCCTTGTTTAGGTGACATTGCTGAGCCCACCACAAGAATTCCTTTTGGATGCAAGGTATTATTGGAATGACAGTGTCCAGATCCTGGCAGTGCTGTGTCCATAGATTCTTGAGATACCATTGTAGCTTCCTCATATGCAGTTTGGCATTGGGAAGCACCAGAATACAAGATGCCATGAACCCTAAGGCTTGAAGGACTGTCCTTGCAGTCAGCCCGGACTGGTGTGATAGTTGTTGGAAGTAAAGGGAAAGATTCTTTTGTTTGTCCGGGGTCAAAAAAGGCCATCTGGGTTGCTGTATTCAGTCTCACACCCAGAAAGCACATGTCCTGAGAGGGTACTAGACTGGACTTTGTTTCGTTCACAGAATACCCCAGGCATCTTAGCACTGCTATCACATATTTTAAATGCTGTAGAAGCTCGTCCTTGCCTTGAGCCAGAATCAGGCAATCGTCCAAATAAGGATAGATCTGTATTCCTTTCAATCTGAAGAAAGCTATCACTGGAGCCAGAACCTTTGTGAATACTCTGGGTGCAGTAGATAAGCCAAAGGGCAATGCAGAGAATTGATAGTGAATTTCCAGCTCGAAAAGCAGATACTTCCTGCAGCCTAGAGTGATAGGAACATGAAGGTAAGCCTCTTTGAGATCCAAAGTTACCATCCAGTGATCTTTGCCCAGGAGAGGTAAAAGCTGTTGCAATGTCAGCATCTTGAACTTGGGAATGTCCAGAAAGGTGTTGAGGATAGACAAATCCAGAATTGGTCTCCACGTGTTCCCCTTTTTGGTACTAGGAATAGGCGAGAATAAAATCCTAGGCCCCTTTCTGCCATAGGCACCGGTTGTATGGCCCCTATCTGTATTAATAGAGAAATTTGTCTGTAAGCTTCTAATCTGTGCTGAGGAGGAATGTCTGGCATGCCCTTGAAAGGTGGTAAGGTATGGAAATAAAATCTGTAACCGTGGTGAATGATATCCAATACCCATCTGTCTTGGGTAATTAAACTCCAGTTCTCCTTGAAAAGTGTCAGTCTTCCTCCCAAAGGTGCTGTCAGGCGGAAGGGTCTGGCAGTTGAAAAGGTAGGTCATTGGGTCTGTCTACGAAAGGGCTGACCCCTGCCCTCACCTGAAGACTGTGCAGGTGAGCCCCCTGTCCTGGATCTAAAAGAACCCTGAGCTCTGCCCCTAGCACGTCTAGACCTACCCCTAGACTGGGAATCATAAGAAGGATATGTCCACGCCTTGCTTGGCCAATTTCTACTAAACTTTGGAGGTTGAACCTGTAAAAAATCTTTAACAGTGTGCATAGATTTAGCTTTGTCTTCCATTTTCTTTAAAACTTCTTCAACAGGCGAACCAAACAACACATCAGATTGTAAAGGGGCATCCAAGATCCTTGACTTAACATGCTCAGCTAAATTCTGATCCCTTAGCCAGGCGTGCCTGCGTAGGACAGTACCAGTGGCAGCCACCCTGGAAGAGGCCTGTACAGCATCAAAGCCACATTGTAAGGAATGCTTACCCACCTGTTCAGACACATGCACCAGATCTTGTAACTCCTTACATTCAATACCTTCTGCCAGAGCATCTACCTTAGACTTTAACTGTGAAAGAAGATAGATCTGATATCTCAGCATGTGGAATTGACAATTCAAAGCCCTCATGGCTAAAGTTGAAGAAGTATAAACTTTCTTACCCCATCTGTCTAAAGCCCTTGCCTCTTTATCCGGAGGAACGGATTTTAACAACAGAAGCCTTAACCCCTTTAGGTCCCTGAGTAACAGTCTCTGGATCTGCCCTAGGGCTTTAAAAAGATACTTGTGAGCTTCAGGCACCCTATAGTATCTGTCCGGCTTAACAGGAGCGGGAGGTAAAGAATCAGGGTTAAGAGAAGCCTCTGCAAAAACATCTTCCACCACAGAAAGAACAGGAGGTATAGCTAAAGGCCTATGCTGGGGTAAAAACAAAAATTCCCTAAGTCTTTTCCTGGAATCAGAGAAATCCTGACCTTCCCATTTAAAATGCTCCCTCATGGAATGGAGAGTCTCTGAGAATGAAAAATCCTCAGGAGGAGAAGCAGTAGGAGTGGTGTCATCCACATCAGAATCAGAGTAATGAGAAAACTCCTGTAAATCTTCAGCCGAAGACTCCGAAGCATCAGAATCCTGTTCAAAATTCCCAAATTCAGGATCCACCCTAGGCCTTTTGTCAGGAGGAGGCATAGAACCCCTAATCATAGTAATTAAATCTTCAGCCATCTTAAGCATATGTCTCTTGGGCACAGGGCCTGAAGTACTAGGAGAGACACCTGTAACTGCTAAACCTGGCCTGCCCTTGGAAGAAGCCTTTGTAACAGTAGGGGAAGGCCTAACCACCTTAGGAAGAGAGGGAAGGACAGCTACCTGAGAAGCCCCTTCAGCCTGGCCTACCTCCTGCGAAGACACATCCTGTAACAATAAAGTCTCTCCCTGGGACTCTAAGGAAACTTCTGTTTGGGCCTCTGGCTCAACCGAGCCCTCTAAAGAACCGACGTCCGGGACGGACGGTTCTTCTAACCTAGGCCTAGGTGCTTTGTCCTTGCGTTTCTTCGAAGTAGCGGGCGTCGGAGCATCCGACGGCATTTTGTAATTGCACCGCTTCCCGAAGACTAACCTGGCACAGTCTAATCTCCTCTTTATAGTACGTTTGTTAAATCTAGCACAAGAGGGACACCCAACAACGTCGTGCTCAGGCCCTAAACAAGGTATACACAAGTTATGGTAATCCCTATGTGGTATTTGTTTCCCACAAGAAATACAGTTATTTACTTTTCTGACATCCGGTAAAATACTGAGGCAAGAAAAACCAAAATATTCCCCAACGGGGTACTTAGCCAACTTGGATTCGGTCTGAAACTCCGGTTTCGGAAAATCTCAGGACGCCAACCTGCACTCGCAATTTTGCTTCTGCATCGGACCACGCGGCAAAAAAGACTGAGGATATGACGTCGGTCATGCGCATTTATACCCTGACGTCCTGGCGTCAGTTTAATGCGCCATGACCGACGTCAGCCATATACTTTGGTATTCGGGCCGACCGAGGACAGCGCTATACCCAAGTGTAAGGACTGCAGCAATGTGAGATGAAGAACATCTACATTTCTGGTACGAGAGCTGCAGCTGAACTTGCAAATAAGAATTATGTATGTGAAAAAAATTACTTAATGACACCATGAAATTAAGTCAATGACCCAAAAAAACACAATTTACATACTGACCTGTATGAATGCATACATGTATGATGCACATATTTCAAGGCTTGTTTCTACTACAATAATACAAGCGCAGTAACAGATGGTGCTTAGGCGGTGCTGAGCAATTCACATTCCAAAGGTAAATAGGAACACAGCCGAGGTGAAGAGGTTGATACATGCTGAGGTCTACTGCCACTGTTTGCCCAGCATCACAAAATAGGGATTCTGCCCGGCCACACCTGAAGTGTTAAGTTACTTAAAATAATCGCATGCAAATAAGCCGTTGAGCAAGTTTGTTGCGGCAGTAAATGGTATCTCTGTTTAGTGGAAGGGCAAAAGGAACATAGAAAATACATTAATATAAAAACAAGAAAATTAACTACGGCAACTGGAGTAATCCATTTATTAAATATCAGCAGAAAAAATAATAAGGACGAGAAAGTAGTATATCGACAATGTAGGATACCGACAGCTGAGCGCCATATGAGAAAGTGCAATGCTGAAAGTGTAACCCAAACAACGGATTTCAAAACACAATGTAACAATATGTTTAACTGATGATGGGGGGGGGGGGGTCTGTCACTCCCTCACTACACGTATGTACTCAGTCAGATTGTTGTACTTTGGAATAGGGAATACTGCACAGTCCAGCGCTGACAGTTTCCCTATACTATGTACTCTAGCAGTGGTCCTCAGAATATCTAAAGGCAGCAGCTGTTAACACCTGTCATGATATATGGGTTCAAATCTCGTTAATAACACCGTTTCTTTTTACAGTTCGAATAATATTAAAAATTTGCTCAATCCGCTTTAAATACATATTTGCTTCGTGGATGTCAGTGCTGCAGAAATCTGAACAGTAAATTCATTTCGCATACAAAACCACTTGTAAACTCTACACAAATGAAATATGTATGTAACAAACACAAGACTGGGCAAAACACAGGTACGCCCACCCAGCAACTTACCGTAGATGGTCGTGCAAACACCACCACACTAAGATGCAAAATGCAGAGAAGTCCAAGACGATGTGAAATAATTATCTCAGCCATACCATATGGCAACTGCAAACTTAAACATGAGCTCCTTAAACGGTACCAAAATGCGTCAGCCCTACCGTCTGACTCAGTATCAACAGCCTCAACAGTATGGTGATCGCCCGTCAGCCTTGTATGCCAGGTTACACCAGGAAAAGCAGGCACAGAACACTCTTCTACATTCTTTTCCACCCAAAAGGCAATACAAGAATCAGACAATGAAAAGGAAATGCAAGATAAATAGAAGAAATAACGACGGTCTGAACCGCCTAGCTGCACAGCTCCACCTCATAACACTGCAAGACTTGCAAGAGCTCAGCCGAGGCTGGCGCGAGACACGCTTCTGGGAAACGAGAAAAGTATCAGTCACGTGCGCATTGGTGCTCTGGAGTACTTGGCAGTGACAAAAAACATCCCAGGACAGTAGTACCCCTCTCAGCTGTCAATGGGTGTAGGACTGTGAATTTGGCCGTCAGACTTCAACGTGGCCTATGACTTGGGCCCTCAGACTCAGCCGGTTTTATGGGCACGAACTTCACATTTAATACATTTTAGATTTAAATACTTCATACCGCTCAACTGTCCTTATTTTATACTCAGATTTTGGAACTGTACCTCATAACCCCCACCTCATGGTGACTTCTGGTAGAAGAGAGGGTGAACAGCACTTAATAAATAATAACACTACTTAAATGTATATGATTCAAGTTCTGTTATGACAACTGTGAAGCTCTCGACGAGCCAGCGACTAATCGGGGATATATTAGTACTACTATTAACGTGAGACAGAGGCAGACTAAGAATGTGACTCCATAGCCTTGTAAAGTCCATAACTGTAATTAGTTACATTATTTACTGATTGTATTTCACCCCCTTTTCTCCAAAGTCACCAGTTTTAGGTGGAATTAAGAGGGGCAGAGCTAAAATTTGAGTCAAACTCAGGGACATTCCTGAAAATTTGGGACACTTAAAGGAATGTGTCAATGTCTCAAGACTCAGGTTAACCATTATACCAACTTCCAACCACTGTGCTGAGGGTTGTGGGACGTACTGCTCAATTTTTTTTTTGCTAAGGATTTCATGGTGGGGTAAAATCCCAAAATCAGGGACAATTTTTAAATATTAATTAATTTAAAAAAGTTAATAGAACAAGTATTTACAACAATCCACATTTTGCCGTCAATAAGAAGTATGGAACTCTGTGGTCATTTCCATAGCCGGCTTTAGGCACCAGTGAACCCCGCAGTTACTGGGGACCCCTATTCGGGGGGGGGGGGGGCAACCACAGCAAATTATCTTATCTTAATATTTTCTAACATGTCTGTCAAAACAACAAACGCTAGTACAGCAATCTTGTATACTTAATAAACCAGCTGGGTAATAACTCAAATTTATACCTCTTTTAAAATTCAAAGATATCTCTGGTTTTATTAACAGTGTTATCAAGTAAAATACTTCACAATTCCATTAAATATTTAACCACTGACATAGTGCCCCTAGCTTAGTTAAACCCTGCTGGTGGATATTCTCTCCACTAAAACTAACAGCATAGCGATCTTTTGGTACCTGCAATATCTGTGGCTGCAAAGGGCCCTTAAACATCCTTGACTGTATAGGGGCCCCACAAAAGCTGTTGCTGGTTATGGAAAAAACAAGAGGAAAACAACTGTATTAATTTCCCGATTATGCTCTTTAACCTGAACAGGACTGTGATATTACCCTAATAAGTGAAAGCTAATAATGAACATGAGCAAGGTAAGCACTAGAGGGGCCACGGTGGTGCAGCTGTTAGTGTTGTCACCTCACATCAAGAGGTTCTCCTGTTCGATTCTCGGCTGGACTGCCTTCTGTGTGAAGTCTGCATGTCCTCCCTGTGGTCGAGTGACGCTAAAGACATGCAGGTAGGTGCAAGCGTGAATGGGCATGCCTTCTTTGAAGGATGGGCATCAGGGCTGGCAACTTGGCACCATAAAAATCTGCTGCCAGTCATGAGCAGACCAGAGTTTCACTGTGGCAGCCCCTAACCAGAAAAAGCCGAAAACTTTTTTAGCAAGGTAAGCACTAGAGAGATCAATGACCCAGAGTGACTGATTTCAGTGCAAACCCTGGATTTTAAGAAGAGCTGAAGCTTCCAATTTTCAGGGATGGTTTTCTCTTTCTGGAAGTTTTATAAATACTGGCAGAACACCAGATATTATAACTTTCAACTTCTTTGCTGAAGAATTCAGCCAGTGCCATAAATAAAAGCAGAATAAAGGCTCAGAATCAAATCAGAAACATGTCTTAAATATTACTCTAACTTAAAAAGTTAATAGAATAACACCTTTTGCATCAATATGTATTTTTTGGACAATAAGAACTATAAAACTGTCTAGATTTATTGACTGTCTGTAATCCTGAATGATTAATCATCAAATCAAATTTTTTCCAATGTCGTCATCATGTCTTTCGGCTTTTCCCGGTTAGGGGTTGCCACAGCGGAACTCCAGTCCGCTAATGATTGGTAGTTGACTTTTACATGCCGAGTTACCAGCCCTGACGCACAACCTTCAATGAAGGTACGCCCATTCACGCATGTCTGCACGCAGAAGACGCTCTAGTTGAGAATCAAACCGGACAGCGTCTTACTGTGAGGTGACAACGCTACCTCAGCACCACTACCACGGATAAAAACTTTTTACAATGTACACAGCAAAATTATGAGCAAAATCTGTGAAATTAGGGACAGCAACAGGTATGGATTACTCCTCAATGAGGTAAATAAAAGTGACTTACCCCTGCTGCTGTTTGACGACTGCTAAAAAGCAGTCACTTATCTAGTGTGGCAGTACCAGTGTTGCACAATGTATTGCTATTTGCTGAAATAAGTACAAAGCTGGTATTGTTATGGCTTATGCTTGTGTGTGTCTAAAAAAATATTATGGATTTTTATCTGTGCACACATCAAATAATGCCAGGACATATATATTATTCTTCTGGGTGGGTATCTGTAAAAAAATGCAGCTAACAAGTAATTATATTTCAGAAGTATGGCATAAAATATATCACAGAACATTCAGACACTTAGATCTTTTAGAAGTCCAGTGGCCCCCTTTCCCCAGACTGTATAAATGGATATGGGGGGGTTCCCTTAAATCATCCTTTACTGTGTGGGGGCCCCACAAAAGTTGTTGCTGGTTGGAGAAAAAATGTATTAATTGTCTGATTACACTCTTTAACATGAACAGAGCTGTGATATGACCCTGTTAGGATAAAGCTGATAATGACCACTGCTCTCAAATACACCCATTCTAAAAGCAGCCCTGCTCAGATGTGCTGCTGTAGGTTATGGGGGGGGGGGGGGCTGGAGATTGTGTGGTTATTAATTCTTTAATTTTCATCACAGTCAAACCTTACACGTGCACATGAGGTCATTATAGCTTGTGATTGGGCAGAGGACAGTGTGGTCATTGTTTCTTTTACTTTTCTCACAGACCTCAGAGATGTACAAAGGTTATTATAGCGTATGTAGGGGCAGTATACTGTTTATGAGCAACAAAGTAGAAAATGTTACTGTCATCATTAATGTTTTTTCACTTTCCTCACAATCATCTTAATCATAATTTCTGTTCAAGCCATCATTGATGGAAAGGTTGTTTACAAAGAAAATGAAAAACTTTAAAATGTAGTTCAGATGATATAGAAAGTTTAGCTTGCTGAAAAAGCTAAAGAGTAAAGCAAAATGTGAGAAAAGGAAGAAAAAAGTAATGTGCATGGTGTGGGGAGCCCAAGATGGGAAGAAACATGGGGGAGGACTGGAATGTGTGGGGAATGAGGGGGGCCAAAACAGTAGGCCAAGGGCTCCATTTCACCTAGCTCCAGACCTGTACATATAGTTGTTGTATCACTGTTGCAACTAAATGCCAGTAACTGTAAATGCCCCTTTGTGAGATGGGCCAACACAATGTGGTACACAGGCCTGTTATAATATAGAGCATTGTAGCTACAGGTCAGTCTGTGCGTGCTTCTCTTAAAAGTCTACAGCATGAACTAAAAGGTTGGTTAGAAGGGGTGGTAGTGACAGGGTGATACTTAGGTAGTGTCGTCTAGGAGCCCCCAAATTGACATTTGCTGGGGGCCCCCAAAATTCTAACACTGGCCCTGGCTATTTTCTGACTGCAATTCTTGTTGATTTATCAAAAAAAAAAAAAAAAAAAATATATATATATATATATATATATATATATATATATATATATATATATATAACATTTGTTTACCATGTAGTGTCCTACTGGGCTAGTTCATAGGTTGGTACTAGGCTATCCGCCCTAGGGCCTATACAAGCCTAGCCATAACAATTCCCTAGATATTTCTTCCCACAATATTTACTTCCCTGGACCCCTGTCTAGCAGGGCGACTGACATGATCCCCGGGGTGAATTTCCTATCTCCCATCCAATCGTCAAGGTTCCTTTTGAAGAGGGCCAAGGAGGTGCTCTGCTTGACATGTATGGGCAGTCTATTCCAGAATGTGGGGAGTCTCTGGGTCAGGAACCTATCCCTCCAGCATGTTTTGTTCATTGTGATGACAAGATTTAGATCCGTGGAGTGTGTGGCTCAGAGGGATTTCTTTAAGTGGAGCATGTCCAACAGCTCAGGATTTGACATGGCCTTGTATGTTAAGCAGAGATCGCCTCTGAGTAGACGATATGCCACAGAGTATAGCTGGAGTCTTTTTAGATGGTCAGCATAGGCCATCTGCTTTAGGCCTGTGATTCCTTTAGTGAGGTATTTCTGTGGCCTTTCCAGCTGTTGCAGATGTCTTGTGAGGTACATACCAAACGGGGCATTGTACTCTATAATGGGTCTAATGAGGGATGAGTACAGTGGGACAATGACCTCCTTTTTTCAGGATGAAAAGCCCTTAGTGATGAGGTGTGCCACATAGAAGGATTTCCTGACTGTTGTGGTGATGTGGTTATCGAAAGTGAGACCACTGTCCACCTGTGTCCCTAAGTCTCTCATCACACTTTTGGTGTTTAGTATACTGCCACCTATGTGGTAATTCACAGGTACATGTTTTTTCCCAAAGGGGATAACTATACATTTCTTGGCATTAAGCTTGAGCCCATGGCTCTGGCACCAAGCATCTGTTTCTATAAGGCCCTTTTGTAGAATATCCACATCATTTGGGGATTCAGTAATGGCTCCCATTTTGCAGTCATCTGCGAACTTTGTTAGCCAGAGTCCCTTAGTGTTGGCTTTTACTTCCGAGAAGTAACCTGTTTTCAGCAGAGACACAGGGAGAAAAGCTCCAAGTAATTGTAAGTTAAAACTAGATAAATTAATTACATCATAGGAACAAATCAGAAATGTGAAACTACAGAAATCTTGATAACCAAGTAAAAAATTGAAGCAGTCAGCGAGCATGCCTAATGAAAAGATATGTGTACACATCGTGCTATAGAGTGATTAACAGTGAAATTTTGAAATACCAAAAATATTTAAAATCTAATCAGTGAGGAAACAATCAATTATAACCTTGAAGAAAAAATAGCATTCAGCTATAAAAGGTGTATGGGCGTAGGTGAGGAATAGTGGGAGAGAGGAGTTGTTCAAGGATAGTACAGGGGCAAAGCCAGTTGCTTTTAAGATTCTCTTTTGTTTTTGTTTTAAAAGATGAACAGCAGGGGGTGCTTTATGCTTTGGGGCAAAGCAGTCCAGGATTTAGCTATTTTGTTTCAGTACAGGGAGTCACCATGGTAGTTATGTGATTGCGTTATTTTGAGCAGTGGCCTGTCGGAAGACCTAAGGGACCTGCTGTTTACCTGTAGTTGGACTAGGGAAAATAAATAAATAAATAAAAATAAAAAAAAATTACAAAAGGCATGGCAACATATGAACCAAGATCAGGAGTGCTATATGGCCAGTATAGACATCAGGTCAAGTAAATAATAAATAAGTACATTTAGCTTGTCAAATATATCTAATATATATATATATATATATATATATATATATATATATATATATATATATATATATGGTTTACTATCAAAAATTTGAACAGAACTCCAGCAACTGCACTTTGTTCGAACACGGAAATTCGAACACGGCAATGTCAGACATCAAGCCCATATCTCGACCCATGTTAAAACCCATTCCTAGTTTGGCTTTTGATGTTTTTCATTGCCGTTTTCAAATTTCCGTGTTCGAACAAAGTGCATTCGACAGAGTTTGGTTCGAAATTTTGATAGTAAACCATATATATACATATATCTATATATATATCTATATATATATATATATATATATATATATATATATATATATATATATATACATATATTAGTTTTTAATGTGTTAAGCTTTCCACCAGAACTGATTCATACTTGGACTCCTAGCCTTCTAGGATTTCATCCCTTAGTGCAGATAGAAACTGTTAAGGCTATCCTCTCATTAAAACATATCTAGCAAAATTTCCAACTCATTTTTTATGTGATGTCATCTTAAATTATCCTAACAAGTCTCACTATCTGGCCTTAACCAAACATTTTTTTTTGTCAGAAAGTGTGGTTACTTTGAATATGTAGATATGAATTTAAAGAAAGTGGGTTTCCTCCAAATAGGTTCATAGGTAGGTACTAGGCTATTGGCCTGGGGCCTATATAAGTCTAGCCAAACGGTACCCTGGCTTTTGCCACCGAATAAAATTATTTTCCTGTGCCCCTGTCAAGCAGAGCCACGGAGGTGATCCCCAGGGTGAATTTCCTATCTCCCATCCAATCATCAAGATTTTTCTTGAAGAGTGCTAATGATGATCTTTGTTTGATATAGATAGGTAGTTTGTTCCAGAGTATGGGAAGTCTCTGAGACAGGAATCTATCCCTCCAGCATGTTCTGTTTATTGTGGTGACAAGGTTTAGGTCCCTAGAGCATGTAGCTCAGAGGGATTGGGATTTCTTTAAGTAGAGCATATCCAACAGCTCTGGGTTTGACATAGCTTTGTACGTTAGGCAGAGATAGCCTCTGAGTATGCGATATGCGACAGAGTAAAGCTGGAGTTTTTTGAGACGGTCTGCGTAGGGCATGTGTTTGAGGCTGGTAATCCTCTTTGTGAGGTATTTCTGTGGCCTTTCCAGTTGTTGTAGATGTCTTGTGAGGAACATACCAAAAGGGGCGTTGTACTCTATAATGGGGCTAATGAGTGATGAGTAGAGGGGAACAATGACCTCTTTTTTCATGGATGAGAAACCTTTTGTGATGAGGTGTGCCACATACAAGGATTTCCTGACTACTGTGGTGATGTAATTATCAAAGGAGAGACTACTGTCTACCTGAGTCCGAAAGTCTCTTATCACACTTTCAGTGTTAAGTAGACTACCGCCTGTGTGGTAGTTCATGGGTACAGAGTTTTTACCAAAAGGGATGACAATGCACTTTTTGGCATTGAACTTGAGGCCATGGCTTTGACACCAGGCATCTGTCACCATGAGGCCCTTTTGCAGGATGCCTACATCATTAGTAGTTTTGATTATGGCTCCAAATAGTTGAAACAAACATACCTGTTTTGATGTTCTTGCTGATGGCTATATCTGGATAGTTTACTTCTACGTGGGACATATTGTAAGTAAATTTCATAAAAAGAAGTGGTCCCATCTCTGTATTCCAGAAAGTCCCATAGTGCCCTCTCACAACCATTCCAAATGATAGAAATGTCATCCAAAAATCTTATACATATGTTAAAATATTTGGAAATAGGAGAGCTGAAAATATATCCCTGTTCCCAGAACCAGAAGCATAACTGGTTCAATTAACTCCATGCATCAGCATTATGAAAAAAAAGCACTTCATTGTAATAAGCCATAAGTGATTGACTTATTACAGTTAGATCTATACCCCCCCACAAAAAAAATATATCAATGTTCCTTCTACTGGTGCACTAATCAGATGGCCCAGCTGCATAACACCCCCTAACTCCAACCATTCAGGTCTCATTTCTGCCCCCAGTCCTCCTTTAACATATTTTATTAAAAAAATTCTGCTTTTAAACATTTGCTGCAGTTTATACCTGCCTATACAGAGCGCTTCAGTGCACATGCTTTAGTTTTAAATAAAATTCTTTTTAAACTAAGAAAATGTAGCAAACAGTTTGCTACAATTTATACCCTGACTGCATAGAGCGCCACAACCCTCAGTTTTATTTATTTATTTTTTACTTTTAAACTGTAGCAAGCTATTTGTTACAATGTAGCAAGCAGGTGCTACAGTTCAGAGAACACACAGAGCATTATAGAGCTTAGGTTTGACCACAAATGCAGTACTGGCTTTTAAAAGCTGCTGTTACATTAAAGAGTGATCTGGATTGGCTGATTGCTCCCCACTAATACTGTGCACCCACAGCTGTTGCCCCTCTCACCCCATCCAAGCTATGCTACTGCCCAGTACCAGTGCCACACAATTAGATTGGAATACAGGGGGGTCACATGCCACCCCGATAGCCACTCCACACTTTTGATTAAAAAAAATCTCCTTCAAAATACATAAACTTGTTCTCCAAGACAGTTTCCATAAGTGTCATAAAAACATTAATATTCACACTGGAAATAAAGATCACATAATAGGCAGACCTCATAGAACCATTTCAAACCTTTCACATATGGGATGACAGAAACCAAATCCACCACAGGTAAAGTGATAAAGATTCCTTCAATTGAAAATGCTTGGTGATTTAAATTACCTAAAAAGTCCCAAGAGTCTTTTACCACATATGGGAAACTATCATAGAACACATTCAGTCTTCTGTCAAGGTAAACTGCCAAAAGGTATGTTTTAGATCCCTCTGCAGACACTATGGGGCGAAGTGGCGGGGGGGGGGGGAGTTTATATTTTCTGTACTTTAGGTATACCAAAAATTGAAGGTATCACAGGCTTTTCAACTACAAAATTCCTGTAGATGTCTGGGGTAATTGCATGTTGCATCATCACTTAATAAATGACCAGTTTTGTGATAAGCAACATTGTATTCCTAGACACCATACAATACTGGTTACTGTTACTGTGTAGCATTTTACATGAATAGTCTATGGTGCCCATGATTAATAAGCTCCCTTCCCTATCAGACTTCATAATTCTGATGTCCCTGTTGCCCACTACGTCATGAAGAAGATGTCTTTCATCCTTAGCTTTGTTGTAATAATAGAAATCATTCTCTTTGGGTGTGCTAATTCTAATATCCTTTTCACTTACCCTTTTAAACAGGGTGACAGCAGGGTGGGAGGGGGAACAAAAGTACTGCATCTGTTGTTACTAGTGTTGTTTTTCTTTTTGTTCTTAAAATAGAAAGCTCAATTCAACTCCTAATGAATGTTTTTAGCACAAGCAGGGTGTCAGCTATGTATTTTTTTAACAGTCACAAATGTAAAACCTTTCTGAAACAAATTATAGTAAATATCAGAACTCTCTAAATTACTGTAGGTGCGTGTGTGAATGGGTGTGCCTTCTTTGAAGGTTGGGCATCGGGCTGGCAACTCGGCACCGTAAAAATCTACTGCCAATCATTAGTGGACCGGAGTTCTGCTGTGGCGACCCCTAACCAGAAAAAGCCGAAAGACATTACTTTTACTGTAGTTAAAAATATTGAACGTATGGCAAAAATAAATATTATCATTCTCATTCGAATTCTGTCCAAAATCACTTGGTAGAAAGTTTACTACTGCAATTAGTGTATTCATGACGGGGGGGGGGGGGTACAAGAGCTGGAAGCACAGTCCCTTCAGAGGATGCATAACTATCCCTAGGGATGCTAACATCATTGGTATAGTAATCAGCCTGGATCAAGACTAGTGCCACCCTCGGTCTCTCTCCCTTGCCCGTTTAGCTATTGTGCCCCACTGAGACTGACTACCTCTCCATTGTCCATGTTTCTGTCTTTTAGCTATCTTTGCAGAATGTGTTAAAATGGGAAATTCTTCCAAGTCTAATGGGTCTGAAGACTCACCTTCTGCTGTGCCCCTATCATTTGAGCACAAATGGTTGCGTACAACATTAGCAGCCACCTTAGTGCCAACCCATTTGTTATTTTACCAGATTACTGCTTTGGAAAAGGATATTCATCTATCCACAATCCCTTTTTCCATTTTTGCACATGGGGTTGGGGTGTCACTTCAACAGTGACAATCATCTAGAGCCAAGGATTACACTGCTGGGTGACTAGCCCTGCCGCAGTTTGGAAAATAATATGCTGTGCCTAAATTATATTAATTTCTGTCATGTTGCATTTTGTTAAATTTTTGTGCTTCAAATTATCTATCTGCTTTTCCACCATGTTAAAAACGTGAATGATTGTCTTTTTTGTTGTAAATAACAAGTCACTAGTGAGTTTGTTATTAATGACTTGTATTACTTCAAACAGTTGTTCTATAGGTCTATCATTTTCTTCAGTTATAAGCCTCATTACTTTAAATTCCACATCAAAAAGGGTGAGTAGAGTTTTATGGGCTTCTGAATTAATACTAACAACACTTGGAAATTTTGATAATCTCAGGCTTTTTGGTTCCAGTTTGTTAATGTAACATTTTTTCACTTGTAAACTTTCACAATTGCCAGCTTTTTCTCAAAAGAATACAATTGTGAATTAAAACTCTTACCTGATCAGTTAATGGATTGGCTTAAGAAAATATCATTATGTACCATGTATCCAAGTTCAAAGGTGAAAAATGTGTCACTGGCTCAGTGCTCACTGCCATTAGGAAGACAATCAGTAGAATTCTTGCAAAATGGTTGCCTTTCTGTACTGAGCAAACCGAAAACATTATGAGGGTAAACATTATAATACAAGTGTGTTGGTCCATTAGAACTTTGCTCTGATTAGGACAATAGGAACACATCCTGGGAATGCAGTGTTCTGTTCCTTCACTCCAGCAGAGATATTCAAAACCGCAGTGTTGAAGTTATTGGAACATTGAATAGCAGCTGAACTGTTAGATGAAATGTTTTCAAGCAGTAATAAAGGCTGTGAATTCAACCTTCCTTCTGGATTAGAATTCTGAGGAGCCACAACCTAAGTCAATAACTCAACTAATTTGGTCAAGTTGCCAGTTAGCTGTTTGAATTCAGTTCCAGTAAAGTTATCGTCATTGCTGGCAAGTGTAACCTGGCTGACTTCAATAGTAGAAAGGAGGTCCTGTGAGGACATAGTTGCAAGCTCCTTGAACTAAGAGCCAAAAAAAAAAACAATAAATAACTTTATTAGTTAAGCACTTTCATCAAAGAATCAAGACATTAGCAGAACATTTCTTTATTTTAAATGTTTTATTTATTTAATTATTTCACTATCTTGTGGAATTCTTGAGAGTTGTGTCGTGTTACATGCGCTCTGGTATTGGTGCATTTGATTTTGGTTGTTTGGTGCTGGAAGCCTAATTATACCTCTCAGCTGTCCAGATTTTTGCAGAATGTCCAGATTTTTTCCTCGTTTTTTCAGTCTGTTCCTCATATTATTTGTGGTTTTTTGGCAAATCACCAAGGCTTAAAGTCTCTATATAATACTAAATAATGACAGACATTTCAATTTCAGACATCATATCTTTAAGAAATACATAACAATGCAAAGCCTGTTATTCTAGCAATGTTCTAAATTTATAGGAGCAGTATTTAAAATCTGTCCTTATTTTTGGGCCTTTGACCCCCCCCCCCTTTTTTTTTTTTGTTTTTTTTTTGGCTTTGTCCAGATTTATTGCACTGAAAAGTTTAGAGTTATGCTGGAAGCTCTTTTATGTTTGTGTTAATGTATATTACTTGATGTTTGTTCATGTATATTACTGAATGTCTACTTAAAAGTATAATATGTTGAAGCTTTTCTCCCTAGGCCTCCACTGAAAAATGTTTAGTTTTTGGCTAAATCCATTCAGGCAAACCTGGCGAACAAAAGCAAAATGAAATAAATAAATAAACAAATAAATAAATACATGGTTAATCATGATTTAGGTAGTCATTCTGTCAGTATGACAGTGGCACGGCTGTTTATAACCCTGGTGATTTGAACTCCAAGGATAACCACATTCCAGCAACTTCCTTTTCTTGCCTTCACCCCTCCACCCCACCACACCTTACTAGTAGTGTGCACACAAATGCACGAATGTACTCATGCACACTAGAAATCACTACCTACGCCACTGAAGAAACTCCTGGGTTTGCAGGCCTGAGGTTGAACATGATGTAATTGTGACCGCAAGCCTGCCAATGAATAAAGAAGAAGCGTTGTTTTCTGGATATGCAGAAATGTACCGGTGCCTGCCTTGTATGTATGTGCCTTGCAATAGGGTTACAGTTGCAAAAGAACATTTTATTCATCTCATTTTCCTGTTTTCCAAAAATAACATAAAATTCAAATAACATGAAGATATTGTTGCTCAATGCTAGGAGATTTCACTAACTACAGGCACTGCTTGACCTGGTTTGCACTGATTTCTGCATCATCACAAAGAGACCTGGATAAAAAACACTGAGATCCCATTATCAATGCGGGGTTTCAACACCTACCAAGCATTCAGGCCCACTACAGTAGATGAAAGCACTAAAAGTGTCAATGTCTTTACATTCGTAAAACAAATTTCACATCCAGGCTAATTAGACAGGATAACAACCTAGAACTCCTCTATATGCAATTTACCATTAACAAAACCTCTTGTCACATCATAGATAACTATAGGACTCCCTCTATGCCCCCCTTGGCCCATGCCTTCTACCTGACTAGAATGGAATCTCTGTGCATTAGTCCAAACACCATTTTCCTAGAGGATTTCAAATATCCCACCATCAGCTGTTTAAAGGGGTCTACTTTGAAACATCTAAAACCTATAACATCTAATTTCATAACATTGAGACCAGAACATCTAAAACCCATAACATCGAATTTCATAACATCTAACACTACAAATCACAAGAAAATAACATCCCCTTCACATATAACGTCACCAAACTACCAAACACACTTTTTACTATGTTTCTGCAGGGGGGGGGGGCAAGCCCCCCTGCACCCCCCCTGTGAATTAAATATACCAACTCCAAGATCGTACTACAGTGGGAAAAAGTTAATTTCCTAACCCCACTGTATCAAGCCCCCCTGCAGAAATGTAGTAAAAAGTGTGTTTGGTAGTTTGGTGTCGTTATATGTCATTATACGTGGAGGGGATGTTATTTTCATGTGATTTGTACTGTTAGATGTTATGAAATGTAATGTTATGGGTTTTAGATGTTTTGGGTTTTAGATGTTCTGGTCTCAGTGTTATGAAATTAGATGTTATGGGTTTTAGATGTTTTGAAGGGGACCCGTTTAAAGTACACTGCTTGTTTGTGGTAGTATATCTCTTTGGCCACGCCTTTACTGTGCTCTTACATTAGGAGGACCGGGATTATTCATCTAGTGGCAGTAGGTATGCACCTAGTCTATCTGACCTTGGAAGCACACAAAAGGGCTCTAAGTGTTTTTTGCACTTCTCTTGTACACCATGACTGTACTGTAGCAGTTTCAAAAAATGTACTGTCTGCTGCACTTTAAGTAGTTAATTGCACTGTATTACACTGTATTTGTTATTTGTAAGGCTGTTGTAGGTAGTTTGTGTGGTCTTGTTACACTTGGGCTCCAAACCAGATATTCTACATTAAGGTGTTTTTCTGCACCCTTGTGGCAGAAGTCTGCTGATCTAACCTATCTGAGTTGGGGATTGATGGTGGAAGGCTTACTGTGTGCTTTCCTGAGTGGTAGCTAGCTTAAAACATGTTTCTCTTTGCTCATATTTAAGGTTCACATTTGTGCAGGCTTTGGCATACATACTCAGATCTGCTCGTCATTTGACGGCTTTGCTACTGACTGTTGAGAATCTGCTTTTACCTGGAGCAATCCACCATGGAAAAGGCAAAGTATCTTTTTGCACTTCTCTTATATACTGTGACTGTACTTGAGTATTTTCTCAAGCTATTTGCTGTTATTTTTGCACTTTATATCTGTACTATCTACTGCTCATATTTAAGCCTTGCATTTGCGTGGCACTGCTCTTCATGCAGTGGCAGTTAGCAGTATCCTGTATAGACACAAAAGTCTAGAAGCTCAGTTTTTCCCTAAACAGCTGCCAGTGAAACCCTTTCAAGCTTTTCTACTGCTCTAGGAGCAACTCATTTGCACACTGAGCAGCACTGGATGGCGCAGTGGTGCAGCGGTAACATTGCCGCCTCACAGCAAGAGTTTCTCTGGTTTGATTCTTGGCTTGGGTGCCCTCTGTGTGGAGTTTGCATGTCCTCCCTGCATTTGTGTGGGTTTCCTCTGGGTGCTCTGGTTTCTTCCCATGTTAGAAAGACATGTGTCTGGAGCATTTCTCCCTGGGCCTCTGCTGAAAATTGGCTTCGTTCCAAGTCAAACTTTCCTGGATAATAAATGTTAAATAAATAAAAATTGTCTTATTGATCAACCTTAGCCTACACAAAGTATAGGTCCATCTTGTAGTCTCGCTGCTACTAGCACAGTCCTATCAAATTAATCCATTCCCTTATCTAATAAAACATTCAGTAAGAGCCTGCTTTCATGGATGGGTAGTTTCCCATAATCTATCTGGCCAGCTTGATAGACAGTGACAATCCTGAGGCAATGCAGTAATTGTCTCATGTATACTAACAAATTGACAACCCCTTGCTCCTGAAACAAATACTTTATGTGAGAGATGTAGTTATACTATGAAATTGGAGACAAGGCTCTCACATAAGGACAAATCAAATGCCAAGCAGGTTGCCAGCACACACACACTCACTTCCCACACTAAATAAGGACACGACACATACACCCACCTATGCAGAGGTACTCACTAGTAACTTAGCAAATTATCAGAGGCCTCTCAAACGGAAACCACTTACACACATAGCAATGCAAAAAAACAACCACAACACATAATAACACACACACACCAGTGTCTGAACAAATAATCTCATAAGGTGTAACACCACAAAACCTAATGTATTTGTCATAGGTGACTCCATTGTGAGCCACACAGATGTTCCCCTCGCCAGGCTGGATAAGAAGTGGGTTGCAGTTAGCTGCTTGTCAGGTGCCAGGATCCATCAAGTTAATCAAGCACTCAGGTCACTCAACCACAAGTACCTGTATGACTCCATCATAGTCCATGTGGAAGTGAATGACTTGAGATGTACCTCACTGGACTATATGAAGAGAGACAAGACTGAGCTCACTGCTTATGTGTCACAGACAGGTATAAGCCTAGTCTTAAGCAGCATTCGACCTTCTCCAGGGATGATGCCACAATACAAACAAAAAATTATTGAATTTGACAACTGGCTTAACTTCTGATGTCTGTCCAAAGGGGATCCAGTATCTGTCAGTCTGGGCCTTTTCTAGGGAGTGTCAAAATAACCAACCTCCCAACATAACAAAATCCTCTCTAGATAAACTGAAGGTAATGCTCCTTAATGCTAGGAGTCTAAACAAGAAACTTCACTCTCTGGAAGCATTCCTCTTTTTGGAAGATGCTGACATCTGTACAGTGACAGAGACATGATTCAAAGGCTCGGAAAGCACCCTGGCCATGCAGAGCTGCAATGCCTTCCATACATTTAGACCACAAACCGAGTGTGCAAGAATCAAAGGTGGAGGTGTATCCATTTTCATTAGGGATAATTCTACCTCAAGACTGGTCAAGTAATATGACTTTCTGGAGCTATGTCCAATTAACTATAGGCAAAGCCCCCTACCACATTATAGTTAGCTATAGGTCAACCACTATGAAACAGGAAAAGCATACGCATACCTGGGCATACTGGGGTCACTTGCCATACAGCCCAATACCTTACTCATGGGTGATTTTAATTATCCTACCATTGACTGGGCGACATGCATGACTACAAACATGGTGGCTCACAGGTCCTTGGACTTTATCAATGCAAATGCTCTTGATCAGCTAGTCAGCACACGGACAAGAGGCTCAAATGTCCTGGACATAGTATTTACTAACATGGGAGAGCATTGAACCCTCCACTGTCTGTTGTCCTCCTTGATAGGGAAAGATTGGACCATAAATCAGTCTCTTTTAATGTAATTATAAGACCAGATACCCCATCAAGCTCAAAAATGCTTAAGAATTTTTCAAAGACAAATTACCTCCTACTAAGTGATGGTATAAGAAGTTTCAAAGCCCCCCTCTAACGCAGATAAAACAGACTCCTATGCAGAGGTGTACACCAATGCCCTGTGTAACCACTTGTACAGTATCATCTGTAACTGACTGGATTAAAACCAGGTCTTGCTGAAAAAACAAGCCACCCTAGTGGTGGTGGTGCTGCAGTAGCACTGTTGCCTCACAGTAAGACTTTGTCCCATTTGATTCTCAGCTTGAGCGTCTTCTGTCTGGAGACATGCGTGAAATGGCGTACCTTCGTTGAAGGTTGCGCATCAGGGCTGGCAACTTGGCACGTAAAAATCTACTGCCAATCATTAGCAGATCGGAGTTCCGCTGTGGTGACCCCTAACCGGGAAAAGCCAAAAGACACAACAATCCTGGTGGACCCCTAGTAATATACAGGCTATACAACAACAGAAAGAAACTAATATCCAAGAACAAGAGAGAACTGGCTCACAGAGGAAGAAATCCCTATCTAGTTTAAACAAACAAATTATAGAGATCTTGTCAAGTCCTGTAAAGGTAATTACAAAGCAAAAATAGCCTCCCTAGCTAAGTATAATCACAAGGCATTCTTTAACCACATCTGAAATCTAAAGTGGAATACTCAGCTATGCACTGAACTGATTGTGGATGACACCAGCCATACTCAACTGGTGGTAATAGCCAGCCTGCCAGCGGACAGATTTGGAGCAAACTTCACCCCCCTGCCCCCCACAGTCATCCCCCAAAGCATTCCTGCCACCATTCCTCAGCCTATTATCTCAAGAGAGCAGGTAATCTCGGCACTCTCCAAGGCCAAAAACATGGCATTAATGGGACCAGATAACATTCCAGGTTGCCTTTTAAACAACTTAAAACATGATCTAGCAGACCCAGTTGGATTCCTGTTTAACCACAGCCTGCAAATTGGCTATATTCCAGCAGAATGGAGGACAGCAACAGTAATCCCTCTGCACAAAGGGGGGCCAACAGCCAACCCTGGAAATTATAGACCCATATGTTTGACTAACCTCATTTGCAAGGCCATGGAAAGAAAGAATCATTATGGACCTTATTACTTAGGACATGGGTAATCTCCAAACTCTGGACCAACCTAGACTGGATTTGTTAATGGTAGATCATGCCTGTTAAACATGACTGACTTGTTTGTAAAAGCCACCAAGGCCCTTGATGAGGGAAGGACAGTGCATACCACCTATCTTGACCTAGCCAAGGCATTTGACACAATACCCCACTCAGGTATTATAGAGAAACTCTCCCAATTGGGAATTTCACCCTACATTACCAGATGGGTGGCTAACTGGCTCACCAACAGAACACATACTGTCAAAGTGAGTGACTTCACCTCTAGCAAAAGGCCACTTACCAGTGGGAGGGCATTTTGTGGGCCAGTATGCACCAGTATGTCATACCACCACCTCTGCTGCTCTGTTTCTTTAAAAAAAAAAAGAAAAAAAACATTATTTTTTAAGGGTGTTCTTTAAGAATATCCTTTGTGTCGGGTCACACAGACGCAGAAGACCTTCTGCGTCTGTGCAATATGCCACTGATCATTTACATCTTCCTGGCCTGGCGTGAAGTGAATTTGAATTCTTGAAGAGATTTGGACTGTGGACCAAGACCGTCCGGGTCAAGTGAGTGGTATGTGTCTTAGACTTAATATGATCAAGTCCTAATGCACATTCAGTCTCATTCAGAATTTAAATCTGTTTACCACTTTTTATAATATGCTCCATCATACACGACTTCTAGTATCGTAGCTACTACCCCCATTTTTTTTGCATCATTCATTTTGTTCTTACTCTGGCAAAAACGCAATTTAATCAGAACTTTACGCAATTGGTAATGAGTACTATGTGATTCACTGGTTAGGTTTTTCACATCAGTGAAAAGGTGTCTTTTTTCTGGGCATAAATATTTTGTGTAAAACCTCAGTGCATCTTGTTGCTTTTGCTACCTCAATACTGATGTGCTCATGTTTGAAACGTTTGCTGTTGACAAGAAAGCTCATATTTTTATGTTCACCAAACTGCTCTTTATAAGCAAAACATTAATGGGAAGGAAGAGAATGCAGAGACACAGAGATGACATAATTCACGCTGTGATATTTAGCGACCTGTTTTGTTTGACTGAAGATGCTCTTGTACGGGTTTCTCTTCATTTCCTACTCTTAATTTTGTCTTAGACAAAACAGATCATATTGAAACTAAAATGTAAGTATTTCTTTTCCATGAAACACCTCTTCCTATTTGACTCATCCTGAAAGAGAATTCTGAGTAAGTTGAGCTAGATTACTTCTTGGCCAGCTGAATGCTCTGAGGTTCATGGTTCAAGACCTATAGTATTCTACTTAGCAAAGTACATTTTCCCTAATGAATTCACCTGTACTAAAGGCAAAATTTAAAGTTATGCATTGAAGAAAACACTACGGCGATATAAGAGGAATCTAAATTTTAAAAGCACACTGAGAAGAAGGGGAAGCCCACTCTGAACAATTTACTAAATGACATGAAACTGAATAGTTTCACACATTGTATGGAGTGACATAAGCCAGGGACACCCAAAATAATTTATGTGATGTAGAGGTAAACTTCAATAAAATGGTATAATATTTTGCACTTGATGAAGGTTATAAAAAATAGCAAAGTGGTGTGAGTAAGTTAGGGTTATTGACATTTGGAAGTTTTTTGAAGACAAGGGAAACCTTCATAAATGTATATATAAACATTTGTGATACACAGTTGATTAGAAAGAAGCATTCTGTGTAAAGAATGCAGAAGGAAACAGTGATGTAATCAGTGCAGGTGACAGCATAGTGCCACCGTTGTATGTTAAACCTTTCCTGATGACTGTCTGGGCTCTCCTAAGCTGATCTATTTATATTTATTTTTATATCTAACTGAGGAACGATGCTTAGAAATTCAACAGTATCCTTTAGGTTGCAGATATTGGTTTATCCTTCTCTCAGTAATGACTGAATCTGGCATTGCTTACACAAGATGAGTTCAGAGCTTCATATGGCATGCTTCTGACCTACCGCCCTTTGAAAACCTTGATTTCTGTATGGGCTACTACTTAGTGTTTTCTGCTTCTATAGGTGTATCAAGATTATCCATGAAAGACATTAATGACAAGGGTTGATCTGACTGAAAAATTATGATTTCTCATGCTACCCTAAAAACTGCAGAATGATGTGTCTATCCTGTATGTTACTGACATTTATTTTTATTAATAGGTTCCCATGAATAGGTTTCCCAGTCTGGTATTAGCTCTTCCAGTATAGTCCAGAGCAGAAGGTCAAGCAGAATTATCAGGCATCACCTTATATATCAGGCAAGGGTCACCTCTAAGCAGCCATTAAGAAAAAAAATGTAATGGTAGCTCCTGAAGCCTTTTTGAATATGTGTAATGCTTTGGACCGATACTTTCTATTTTAAGGAGTTTTTGTATTTGTTAATTTGTTTTTGTTGGCTTGTGATTTTGGTAATGTGTGGTTAAGATGCCTACGATGAAGGATAATCAGGGGTAATGCCATCTGTTCCCACTATTTGATTAATAATATTGACCACAGAAGCATATGTAGTAGTACAAGTAATGGCTAAAACATTTGCCTTGTACAGTCATGAGGATTTCTTTACTGAGGGAATGCAACATCCATTAATTAAAAGCAGCAGCATTTACTGGATTACAGCCTCAGGTCCTACTTCTTGCAGTAGAAATGGAAGGGAAAGAGGAAAACATCTGACACAGTTGTCAATGTAACTCGTCTAGATTAGACTAGAAGCACTCGTAGCTGACATGCTGACAAAGGCACAGAGAAACCTTTGTAACTCATGTGATTGAGGATGGAATCTGACAGTAAGGAAATGTTTCAGGAAGACAGTCCTTGAGGCCAGAAGGTAAGGATTCAGTCCTTCTTTGGAAGAGAGAATGAGTTTAGATGTTACAAGCCCAGGTACATTTGTATGCCATTTGCTGGTATCACTTTTCATAGTGGATAATGCAGCAGCTGCCAAAAACAAAGAAAGGGATCATTTGGACAATGCTGATAATTTGAGGGCTCCTCCTGCACACTGAGCTATGAAATAAATATTTTTTTTCTTTGGTATAATTATATTTTTTGTCCATCATGTCTGCTGATTAGCTATTTGCTGCCACTACCACCTTCTTATCCAAATCACTAAGGGAAGAACAGTTTATGGTATAGACATCACATCATCCAGGCAGCCATGAGGCATGCATCCATTTCCTCCCAGCAGCTGATTTGACAGACTACATTAGCGGACCGGAGTTCCGCTGTGGCGACCCCTAACTGGGAAAAGCCGAAAGACAAACAACAACAACTGTGGTCTCCGCCATAGGCATATGTGTCTTCTGTCTATGATCTACAAAAGCTGCCATGCTGACATGACTTGGAAAACAGCAATCAGTGAGTTCAACACCTGTGAGTCAAACTCAACAAGAAGACAATCAATTATGTATGCACTGGGGTGTAGGGAAGCAGTCCAACAGCATGCAGTGTGCTCTTTCTCCAATATGTCTCTGCATTAAAACAAACCAGATCCCCCCTCCTCGCAATGGGAAAATTGGTGTCAGAAACACACTCTCACCCTCCTCAGTCTAGTTTTTCAACCACTTGAGCCGATACTCACATTTTGGCTTTGTTGCATCACTGGCTAATCTCGCATGGCGGTTTACAGAGTATAAAACAAGCATTCTGCGGTGATGCAGAAGGGAAACAAATGTAGATAGAAGGGAAAACTAGATTATGCTGGCCTACTCCAAACAAATTACTTAAGCAGAAAGACACTGTTATTACAACAGGTGCAGGTCAATATGTAATCACCTTTGAAGAATGGTATAACTTTCCTCAATCTGGATTTTAGCAAGTTCTTGGGCAACATCAGTTTTGTGATGTCAAGCTGTATTGAATCTTATTTATTTATTTTTTTTGACTGACTGGTGACAGCTTTACAGTTGAGTGAGTTAGGGATATTTTCATTTTTAATTATACCAAAGTCTTCATTGCTCTTTTGTGAGACATATGATTAATGAAGACAAAATCTGTGTAGTCCTGAAATAAGCTGGCTAAAAATGTTGGCTCTAAACTGAGTGATAGACAGGTGATGGTGAGAAAAGCTGATTCAAAGGACCACCATTACAATACACTGCAATTTTTTCCTTCTTACGTAGCAAAAGCAATTGCATATTATGGGCACGTGGCACATTGTTATGGAGATGCAGAACACATTTCCTTAGTGGAAGGTGATTTTTTTTTTTAAATCATGATTTGGCAATGCTCCTCAGATTTCATATCTGATAACCTTCAAGTAATGAAACAAGGCAATGTCAGTTTTGAAATTACAGCAGGCACATGAAAAAACCTTAATCATTCCTTTGATAGAGCTAATGATGCTATGTAGTTTGTGATGATGAAATTTCACTCATCACACAACATCCATCTAGACTCAATATTATGAGTAACCAGTGTTGATGCATTATGAGGGCAAATTATACCATAAAGCCTGGCAGCTGGCACAGAAGGTTGAGTGTGAGTTGCAGTTCCTGTGGTACAGGGTTTGATTCCATCATACCTGATGTGCCTACTGTGTGATCTCAAGGTAGTCACTTAATCAGGTATTGACCAAAAACCTCCTCACCCAAAAAATGAAATAAACGACAATGCACTGTAACCACACAAAAAGGAAGCAGGACTCAAAAGATGTCTTTAGCGCTTTTGTTTGATTTAATTCACACCAAGCTTCATCATAAAACAAACATCTTAACTTCAAACCACCCTTTTAAAAGCAACAATCTATCATATGGCCCAATAAACCAATTACATGAATGCATTGGCTTAAAGAGATGTAAATGTCTATGAACATTGTTAACTAAATACAAAATAATACATCTCCTTAAAAATATATATAAATATGTGGAAATAAATATAAAAAAAATACATATATATATATATATATATATATATATATATATATATATATATATAGTTACCTATCAAAACATCTTCTCTTCATAACATCTAAACTCAAAACATCTAAAACTTGTAATATCGAATCTCAAAACATTGAAAACTACAAAGCAACTATAAATAACATCCCACACACAGTTTGCTATGTTTATGCAGGGGGGCAAGCCCCCCTGCAGCCCCCAAGTGGGGCATCCCCCCCCCGTAAATTAAATATACCAACTCCAAGGTCACACTACAGTGGGGAAAAAAGTTAATTTCTTAACCCCACTGTAGTGCGACCTTGGAGTTGGTATATTTAATTTACAGGGGGTGTAGGGGGTGCAGGGGGCTTGCCCCCCTGCATAAACATAGTAAAAACTCTGTGGGATGTAATTTACAGCTGCTTTGTAGTTTTCAATGTTTTGAGATTCGATATTATGAGTTTTAGATGTTTTGAAGTTTAGATGTTATGGTCTTGATGTTTTCAGTTTAGATGTTATGAAGAGTAGATGTTTTGATAGGTAACCATATATATATATATATATATATATATATATATATATAAATCCTAACATGCTTATTATATAAAACAAAAATAAAAATTAAACATGTATTGTAAATTTAAATACTTAGAAAATCTTATATTATAATCTTTGCATCTGTAGAAAACACTTAATATTTATGGTCTCATTGAGACCAGGGAACTGATCAGCACACAAATTGATCTGCCATTTACTCTCACTACGTTCTAGCAAAGTTTTAAAATCACCATAAAACAGACCTGGAACTACTGTATCAAGTGCAAAGAATGAAAACATCTTACAGTGTTTGCATAATACAGCATGTCGAGCTAAAACACTAGTCATATCTTTGTTTTTAATGGCCAGAACATGCTCGTAAACACTTCTACTTAATATCCTCATGGTCTTGCCTGCATAGAAACATGTGAAAGAATTGCACATTGCTAAATAAACCATGTAGGTAGAGTCACAATTGTACCTGCCCTTGGCCCAAATCGTTCTGTTAAGATGTCTTATGTCTTCCAAATGTTCCATTTCTGCCTTTAAACTGACCAATTCACTTTTCTGATCTAGTCAAAGTTTTACATACTAAGCCACTTTTCACTTATAAGAAAGTTGTTAACATAAAATTCATTCTTGAAAGGGATGAAACTGATTGTAGTAGGGTGATGCATGAGGGTTTTGGTACATTTTCCTGTGGCCATTGCAGACAATGCAGGTTTATGGTGAATGTAGCATCTACAGAAATAAGACATCTTAAGAGAACTATATCTGGGCCAAGGGCAGGTATAATTGTAACTCTACCTATGTGATTTATTTAGCAATGTGCAATTCTTTCACATGTTTCTATGGAGGCAAGAAGGCAAATAATGGCAGACATTTGAGCTTTAGACTTCATATCCTTCAGAAAGTTCATACTAATGAAAAACTTGTTGTTCTATCAACTTTCTAAGTTTGTAAGAACAATATTTAAAAGGTGTCTCTATTTTTGGACATTTGTCCCCCCATTATGTGTTTTTTTGTCCAGATTTCTTGCTGTAAAAGGTTGAGAGGTATGGGGAAGGGTCTAAAAGGGAGGTAGGGGTGTATGTGTTTGTAATGTCTCTTGACTGTCCAGATTTTCACAGAATGTTCAGATTTTTGCCTTATATTTTTGGTATGTTCCTCATAAATGTTGTCTTTTGTTTGAGAAATCACCGGGATGATCTAAGGATTAAGGTTACTAACTAATGCCATGCATTTTGAGTTTAGTTTTAGACTTCATATCTTTTAGAAAATGTATTCTAACACAAATCCTGTTATTCTAGCAACTTTCTGAATTTATAAGAGCAATATTTAAAATGTGTCCCTAGTTTTGGGCCTTTGTTCCCCCATTATGACAGGCTTTGCCCAGACTTCTTGTGCTAAGAGGTTGAGAGGTATGGTGTGTGCGTGTGTGTGTGTGTGTGTGTGTGTGTGTGTGTGTGTGTGTGTGTGTGCGTGTGTGTGTGTGCATGTGTGTGTGTGTGTGTATGTATGTGTGTATAAGAGATAGGTAGCATACCCCTCAACTGCCCAGGTCTTTGCAGAATGTCCAGATTTTAGCCCCATATTTTTGTTTTTTTCCTCATAAAAAACGGAAGTTGCTAAATAATGACAGATATTTGAGGTTTAGACTTTATATCCTTTAGAAAAATGCATACTAACACAAATCCTGTTATTCTACAAATTTTATAAGTTCATGAGAGAAATATTTATAATATCTTCCTATGTATTTTAGACTTTGTCCAGATTTCTTGCATTAAAAAGTTGAGTTGTGTGTGTGAGACAGTGAAATGCCCTAGTTATGGTTAGCAGGTGGTTAGTAATTTGCTTAGGCTCAAGCCCTATACCTTAGCTACAGGAAACAGCCTAAATCCTCTTCCCAAAATATGCAACTGTTTTGCTTAGCAAATGGTATCACTGTTGTGTGTTTAGAGTATTAAAGCAGTGTTAGTAGTACAGCAAGTAGCATATTTTTGTTTTGATGCAGAAGGCTGTGGGTTCTATTCCCATAGCGTGTAGATGGATTGCTGATACTGTGTTATATTTTAAGAAGATGAGGTGTTGCAGTCCTGAGTATGTCCTCCTTTGGATAAGATGCCTAGTAATCATGAACCTGTTTTAGTTTGTCATCCACCATTCCCTATTGCAATATTACCAGCTTATAATTTTTAATGTAACATAGGCAATTTATTCTTCAAGGGCAAAGTTTTTTGCTAGCAGCAACCTTTTCATTAGTTACCATAAAATCTCTTTAATGTGGAATTATTCAGATGACTTTTACTTCTGCAGAGACTGTGCATATTATCTGATATTGGTGGGGTGTAATGACAGAAGTTTGAGTGTCTTTTATGGTTGAAATGTTCTGAATTGGGCAGTTTTGCCATTATTGGTTCAATATGTTTTGTTTCTTTGCTTACTGGCTATAAATTTAAAACACGCTCTAACAAGTGGTGTTGTATTATACAAGGGATGTAATTTAATTATTATATGTTGTGTCTTTTGGCATTTCCCGGTTAGGGGTCACCACAATGGAACTCCGGTCCGCTAATGATTGGCAGTAGATTTTTACGTGCCGAGTTGCCAGCCCTGATGCACAACCTTCAATGAAGGTATGCCCATTCATGCATGTCTCCACACAGAAGATGCTCTAGCTGAGAATTGAACAGGACAATGTCTTACTGTGAGGCGACAACGCTACCGCAGCACCACCACCACCACAGTATGCAATTTAATTATTATATATTATAATTAAATACAATCAGGAAGGTGAATCAAAGAAATTTTGCATGCTACTAAAAATGTGTGCAAGGGGTCTATGATTTGAAAACAACCCAAAGGTAAATGCCACTGGCCAGATGCATTTTCTTTGAATGTGGGTTTCAATGCTGTTTCAATGAATGTGAGTTTCAAAGTCACAGAAGTTTTAATGCTAAATCTGTTTCCATTATGAGACTGTATTGCTTTGTCTAGCAAACGTCTATCAGTGTTTGTGCTAGAAAATTTGAAATAAAAGTTTTAAATTATATCCAGATATCTGTAATCATTGTAGAAGTAAAGCAGAAAGCACACTGAGAGTTTTAAACAGTGTTTGTGGCAACTGGGGAGAAACAGCCAAATAATGGGACACTGGAATGGATGAGTGTGGGGGGGGGGGGGCTGACTCAAATGCAACATATGCGTACCACCACCTGTTTGTTTACAAAAAAAGCACTGCCTACACTCCATATTACAAGATTACATAGCAGGTCCCCTTCTGCACATTGTTGACAGCATTTTTTTATCACATTCATTACTCAAATGTGAGGTGTCTCCACAAAAGTAACAGATTTTTGGCTGCCCCCATTATCTTAATTCACCACCATAGCCTAAAATAAAAATAATACTAGGCATGGGCAACAATTTGACATTTTCAGTTTCAGAATACCTTCACATTCCCATCCTCTGTTCTACACATTTTTCTCATCTTTTGATTTTTTAACATGTTTTCACTTTACACATTTCCTGCAATGAATATAAAAAAATCCACATTACTTTATGTTACCTCATCAGATCTAGAGTTTATGCACACTTTTTAGTATTTGTAGACTTTCCCGGAAACACACACACACAGACACACACACACACACACACACACACACACACACACACACACACACACACACACACACACACACACACACACACACACACATATTCACATTTTCCCATTTTATATATGTTAAAGCATTTTTGCAGCAAGTTTACAGTCTCAAAAGCCACATCACAAAATATCTCTTCAGTGGCGGATCCAGGAATTTGCAGAAGGGGGGGGGGGCGCAGTCTCGATAGTTGACTACCGGGGTGGAAGCAAGAAAGTGGGACACAAAGCTCTGATATCACGTCTGGAAAGACATCACTTTACATTCAGTTACACATGATTTTACTGTGGGTGTGGTAGGAGGAAAAAGTAATTCCTACACAGCACATCTATTTTCAGTGCATGCCTGGAAAAAATTGTTGACCATACCAACTCACATTCTCCTTCCATGGCATAGTGGGCATATGGACTCAAACTTGTAAAGAATCCCACTGAAGTTGCAAATAACCACAGTGAAGTCTACTTTGTTGTTAAACATAAAATATACACCAGACATTAGGATAAATTAGTAAAAGCTTTATTTATTGATGTACCAAATAAACTAAACTCATAAAACTTTCCTTAGCTGACCATTATGTTTTTGTATTGTTTACTGTTCTTTCTCTGGGTTTAAGCAGAACTAATTTTCTTTAACAAAAGTCCTACTGTACCTTCTCTTCTTTCAACAAATTCTGGAGTGAGTAAAGGAGGGGGAGGCAATGCTGGTCTCCAGGAGTTCAAAAATGCTGGTTGTCTTCTTTCTCAAGTTAAAGTTCAATGAAACGAATTGTTTTTAGGTCAATGGTTTTCCAAGTTCATGGCCATCTGAATTTGCGTAATTTCTTCTTCCAACTCGTGGTCTTTGACAGTGAACTTCTGTCCTGTTGAACTTTCACTGAGCTTGGATTGCAGTCACTTCAACTTCAGCATTGGGGAAATAGTACTAATTTGGAGAATGCAGTACTTTCTACAACTGTGTTTTATAACTGGAATAGTCTCTGTAGCAATTAACATTTTTGGGAGTTGAATATAAGCGGACAATTTCCAATACAATTGCTGCTACCTTGTTTTCCACAGCTGCTGGCAATTTAAATGCAGCAGTGTTATATTATCATTTTGCCAGATTTTAAACAATTCAACTGATGGTTCAGCCTTAAGAAAGCTTTGTGTCCATTTAGCTTCACTGTTCAGGAGGTTTGGCTGTAGTTAGAGAACACCATCATCGTACATGTTAGTGATGTTGGTGTCCTGGTTAACTTTTGTCTTTGGAGCAAGTGAGTTCTGCTGTGGTACTACTTTGAATTCTGTGATCATTTCTCTTCTGTTTGTCAGGTTTTCTACATTTTTTATGTCCATTTGTATCTGCAAGTTTCCCTTAATACAACTCATGTTCCTGAACATCTGTTCACCTTTTGTTGTCTTCCATTTCTTTGCATTGCTCATGTATACATCCCTCCTGAACTTCTCTTGTTATCATCTATCAAACTCTGCATTAAAGTTTTACATAATGTACCCTGCTCTCATCTTTAGAGAGCCTTCTTTCCTCAGCCACTTTTAAAGCCTTCACAGACAGTCATTTTGCCTTCTTAATCTTCTTTCTATTTAGAATTCATTTTTTGCAACTTCCTGGGTAATATGTCAAACTTCTGTCCATAGTTCATGTACTCTGTCCAGCATGCCTATTCCCTGACTATCGGTACTTCTTACTTTGTATGCTGCCTGTGGAGTAGAGGACTTCTGTGATGGTAGTGCTCTGACTACTGGTACTTTTTACTTTCTATGTTGCCTGGGAGTAGATGACTTCTAGGATGGTAGTACTGACTTCTCTGATGGTACTTCTATGAATTTCTATGTTGCCTGTGGAGTTGATGACTTCTGATGGTAGAGCTCTGACTAATGGTACTTCTTTTACTTTCTATGCTATCTGTGGAGTAGAGGACTTCTGTGATGGTAGTGCTCTGACTAGTGGTACTGCTTATTTTCTATGTTGCCTAGGAGTAGATGACTTATATGATGGTAGTACTGACTTCTCTGATGGAACTTATGAATTTCTATGTTGCCTGGGGAGTGGATGCCTTCTGATGGTAGAGCTCTGACTAATGGTACTTCTTTTACTTTCTATGCTACCTGTGGAGTAGAGGACTTCTGTGATGGTAGTGCTCTGACTAGTGGTACTGCTTATTTTCTATGTTGCCTAGGAGTAGATGACTTCTATGATGGTAGTACTGACTTCTCTGATGGAACTTATGAATTTCTATGTTGCCTGGGGAGTGGATGACTTCTATGAAGGTACAGCTCTGACTGACTACTGCTACTTCTCTTACTTTCTGTGCTGCCTGTGGAGTAGAGGACTTCTGTGGAGTGGATGACCTCTGATGGTAGAGCTCTGACTACTGGTACTTCTTTTACTTTCTATGCTGCCTGTGGAGTAGAGGACTTCTGTGATGGTAGTGCTCTGACTACTGGTACTTTTTACTTTCTATGTTGCCTGGGGAGTAGATGACCTAGGATGATAGTACTGACTTCTCTGATGGTACTTCTATGAATTCTTATGTTGCCTGTGGAGTGGGTATCTTATGATGATAGAGCTCTGATTGACTCTGTTGCCTGTGAAGAACATTAGTGGTATTTATCATACTTTCTATGCTGCCTGTGGAGTAGAGGACTTCTGTGATGGTAGTGCTCTGACTACTGCAGTTTTTACTTTCTATGTTGCCTGGGGAGTGGATGACTTCTATGAAGGTACAGCTCTGACTGACTACTGCTACTTCTCTTACTTTCTGTGCTGCCTGTGGAGTAGAGGACTTCTGTGGAATTTCCATGTTTCCTGTGGAGTGGATGACTTCTGATCGTAGAGCTCTGACTACTGGTACTTCTTTTACTTTCTATGCTGCCTGTGGAGTAGAGTACTTCTGTGATGGTAATGCTCTGACTACTGGTACTTTTTACTTTCTATGTTGCCTAGGGAGTAGATGACTTCTAGGATGGTAGTACTGACTTCTCTGATGGTACTTCTATGAATTCTTATGTTGCCTGTGGAGTGGGTATCTTATGATGATAGAGCTCTGATTGACTCTGTTGCCTGTGAAGAACATTAGTGGTATTTATCATACTTTCTATGCTGCCTGTGGAGTAGATGACTTCTGTGATGGTAGTGCTCTGACTACTGGTACTTCTTACTTTCTATGTTGCCTGGGAGTAGATGACTTCTCTGATGGTAACACTCCGACTTAATTAGTAGTCGGACTTTGTCAATGTTATACCATCTAAACATATGTATAAAAACATTCATGGATGTCTTTCTGCAAATATAGATTACAGAGGAGTAGTCTATCGGGATGTCCCTATGCATGAACAGCAACACTAAGCTGTTAAGGCGCTCTTGTCCCATGGTACTCCAGAGTTCAGACTTTCAGTTTTAAGGCTGAATTAGCCCTCTCTATTCCAGCAGTTGTGACTGGAGTAAGCAAGAGTGTATTTAATACAAACAAAATGTTTGGGAACATTTTGACATTTGTTTGTGAATAGGTCTGCTTCAAATCATTTAGCAGTGCAGAATTGTGCGATATAGCCTCCCATGTCCTTTTCCACAGTCCGAGCTCTTGGTGGAATGTTGTTGAAGGAAAGTCAAAAAAATGTTTAAGTGAACTCTATCAAATGTTAAACTGTTCAAGTTTGACAGAATTAGTTAGAGTCCTTGAATAGCTGTTGATGCCATTGTAGTGAATTGTCTGGACAGTTTATGAATGAAGTGATCCAGAAAGGGAATAAAAATTGCTCTTCACCAGTACTCTTCTGAAGTCTCTTCAGCCACATTGTTCCTCAGTCTGTTTGCTACAGACACGTGGAAGGGGTAATTCAGTATTATCGCAGAAGCTCCCCATTTCTGACATATCTCTGAAGATATTCCTAAACTCATTCTCGATGTTTGCATGAACAGCCTGCAGCTCATTAAGCACACAGCTGACTTGCTCATATGCATACAGTATGTCTTGTGACGATCCTTGCAGAGGTTTGCTAAGGGGCTTAGTAAAGCCAGGCAAGAACCTTGCTGACTGGAAGGAAACAAAGCAAGACTTAGTAATTGAACTGTAAAGTCCACTGGCATCTGTCAAAGTTTTTCCATCCCAGTGTGGCCCTCTGTTATTCATAATATTGTCTAAACAGTGAATGAGTGCTTCATACATATGATAGAAGTCATCAAAGGCTGTATGTCTCTCCACCCATCTGGTCTCACACAGCAACTTCAGCTTTTGTTTTTCTATAGGTTTTTTGCCACTTGCCTTTTGCTGTAAGTTTATGTACTGCACTGATTCCTCTAGACATCTTTGCCTTTTTGGGGAGTATTTGAAAAACAAACCAACTTCCTTCACTATACTTATCATTATTCATACTTCTGGAACTTGGCAAGCCTTTGAAAGTGTGAGGTTCAACTGGTGGCTAGCACAATGGAAAAAAATAGCATGTGTTACTTTTTCTTGAAACAAAGCTGCACATCCTTTCTGTGCTCCAGCCATGTTTCTAGCACCATCAGTGACTTCATCCGAATGCTTCTTTCTGACTTGAATAACAGTACTTCTCTCACTTTCTATGTTATCTGTTAAGCTGCTGACTTCTGTGACAGTACTTTTTTCACTGACTTCTCTGATGGTACTTCTATGAATTTCTAGGTTGCCTGTTGAGTGGATAACTTCTATGACAGTAGACCTCTGACTGACTACTGGTACTTCTCTTACTTTCTATGCTGCCTGTGGAGTGGATTACTTCTGATAGTAGAGCTCCGACTACTGGTACTTTTTACTTTCTATGTTGCCTGGGGAGTAGAGGACTTCTATGATGGTAACACTCCGACTTAATTAGTAGTTGGACTTTGTCAATATGTTAAACCTTCTAAAGATATGTATAAAAACTATACACGACAGGAGAGAAAGTCTAACAAAATTTTTTGTTAGTAAAACATTAAGCATTTCATAAGGGCCTCTGTGTTCATACCGTACTGTAGTATATGTCACAAGCTTAGTCATACTACTGTTAGATTCTTAATTAAGCGGATTAATAAGTAGCATTCTTCTTGGATGTCTTTCTGCAAATAAATTGATTACCGAGGAGTAGTCTATCGGGATGTCCCTATGCATGAACAGCAACACTAAGCTGTTAAGGCGCTCTTGTCCCATGGTACTCCGGAGTTCAGACTTTATCAGTTTTAAGGCTGAATTAGCCCTCTCTACTCCAGCAGTTGTGACTGGAGTGAGCAAGAGTGTATTTAATACAACCGAAATGTTTGGGAACATTTTGACATTTGTTTGCGAATAGGTCTGCTTCAAATCATTTGGCAGTGCAGAATTGTGCGATATAGCCTCCCATGTCCTTTTCCACAGTCTGAGCTCTTGGTGGAATGTTGTTGGTGAAGGCAAGTCAAAAAAATTTTTAAGTGAACTCTCTCTATCTAATGTTAAGCTGTTCAAGTTTGATGGAATTAGTGAGAGTCCTTGAATAGCTGTTGATGCCATTGTAGTGAATCGTCTGGACAGTTCATGAATGAAGTGATCCAGAAAGGGAATAAAAATTGCTCTTCACCAGTACTCTTCTGAAGTCTCTTCAGCCACATTGTTCCTCAGTCTGTTTGCTACAGACACGTGGAAGGTGTAATTCAGTATTATCGCAGTAGCTCCCCATTTCTGACATATCTCTGAAGATATTCCTAAACTCATTCTCGATGTTTGCACGAACAGCCTGCAGCTCATTAAGCACACAGCTGACATGCTCATATGCATACAGTACGTCTTGTGACGATCCTTGCAGAAGTTTGCTAAGGGGCTTAGTAAAGCCAAACAAGAACCTTGCTGACTGGAAGGAAACAATAAAGCAAGACTTAGTAATTGAACTGTAAAGTCCACTGGCATCTGTCAAAGTTTTTCCATCCCAGTGTGGCCCTCTGTTATTCATAATATTGTCTAAACAGTGAATGAGTGCTTCATACATATGATAGAAGTCATCAAAGGCTGTATGTCTCTCCACCCATCTGGTCTCACACAGCAACTTCAGCTTTTGTTTTTCTATAGGTTTTTTGCCACTTGCCTTTTGCTGTAAGTTTATGTACTGCACTGATTCCTCTAGACATCTTTGCCTTTTTGGAGAGTATTTGAAAAACAAACCAACTTCCTTCACTATATTTAACATTCTTCGTACTTCTGGAACTTGGCAAGCCTTTGAAAGTACAAAGTTCAACTGGTGGCTAGCACAAAAAATAGCATGTGTTACTTTTTCTTGAAACAAAGCCTTTCTGTGCTCCAGCCATGTTTCCAGCACCATCGTACCCTTGAGCTTTGCAGTGCTCAGGATTCAACGTTAACTTTGTTAGGCATGTGACCAACTTATTGCATATCTCCTCCCCAGTCACAGATTCACAGGCAATAAACTCTATGAATCTCTCCACAGGATGGCCATTCTTCACATGTCGTAGTACTACTACAAGTTGTTCCCAGTTTCTTATATCTGCAATTTCATCTGCTTGGACGGAATAAAAGGGTCCAAGAGGCTGTTGCTTTATATCCTTTATTATCTGCTGTTGAATGTATTCTTTAATACAGTCTAGCAATTCATTCTGTACTGTTTTGGAAATATATGTTGCATTCTTTTGGCATGTCTGCAAGTGGGCTTCTAACTCTCTATCACCAGCATCAATTCGGAAATCAACTAGAGAGCTGAAGTTTCCTTTGGTTGTACAGTCAGATGTGTAGTCACCTCTATGTCCACGGAGTGCTATTCCTTGCCTTCCACAGTACTCCAGACACTTTATAATAGAGGTCAGTAGAGCTCTGTTTTTGGCCACCTGCAGCTGTGAAGCATTTGAAATTGCAAAGTCCACTCTTTGACTTGGATTGTCACTTGTGACTCGGAAAGCATGTAATTTTGCCTCAGATTTCTTGTGGTAATCTAATTCTGAATGTCGCTGAATATCAGCTTTGGCATGCTTCCAATTACAATATGGCTGCTCAATGAATAACTTTGCACGTTCTGTCTGTGCTGGTGTTGGAAATAACACACAGGCTAAACAATACAGCCCATCTTGTTTCACTGAATATGCCAGAAAATGAAACTGGTCTAGCCATGACAGCTGACATTGGCGAAGGGAACTTCCTGATTTTCTTCTTTTGTCTGTGAAGGCTTTGAGTGGGAAACGAAAACTGTCATGTGGTTTGCGATGATTTAGGACAATGACTTTCTCCTTATCTGGAGCATTAGTACACGTGATGTACTCACTAATATCTGTCAGTGAACACTTTGTGGCACTGACTTCATCAAAATGCTTCTTACTGACTTCACTAACAGTAAGTCTCTCACTTTCTATGTTATCTGTTAAGCACTACATTCATTTACCATGTCTTCTTTGCCAAACAGACATGACTCTCTGACTGCTGGTTAAAAAAAACAAAAACAAATATCAAGGGGAAGATAACTTCTTTAACAGTACAACAAATACTTCTTTAACAGTACAACAAATACAACTACATTTGCCTCCATTGAATAGCGTACTATTACACACACAAAAAAAAAGTTTCACTAACTTAAAAAAAATAGGGAAATACTCTATACACTAGATGCCTGCAAACCCACAAAAGAAATGCAAGGTATAAAACAATGATTATTAAGATGTTCTATCTCACCGATGAGCTCCTGCCTTCATATAAGACTTTTAGAGTACAGTCCCTTTCAGTTCATTTTCCATTACATATCTGATTTTCCTTTCAAGACTAAAATCAGTAAAACTTAATACCCTCATTCATAAAATCTTAGACAAATACCCTCATTCATAAAATCTTAGACAAATACCCTCATTCATAAAATCTTAGACAAATACTTTACAACAGGAAATAGTGTCACACACATCTGAACTATGACAATCATCCTGATAATAGGACATAATTCTGTCCTTTACCACTACTCTCACCCACAAATGACTTACCCTCAGAGACTGAACCGTCTCCGTGTTTTATGACCTTTCTGAAAAATTTGAAGAGAGGCTGTTGATGTAGTTCTCGCTTGGCTCCTGAAGACATAGCACCAGTTTCTGCTGACATCCTGCAGCTCATTTCAATACACAAAATAACTTCTTTGGTTATCTAATGTACAAAATAAAACCGTGTCAAGTACTGATCACTTGGCTAATGGCCACAACAACATGTGTTCATTAAGCTGAACAAAGAACGCATATAAAACGCTTCACAAATGAATGCACAAATCTGTTCTTTGCTTTGGCATGTTGCAATTGCTTTACAAAACTGTCTGTCTGTGGGTGCTATACTTCTATTAGCCTTCACACATTCTGGCATTACACAACATTTTCAGGACAAATAAAGGGCCTATGATAGGTCAAAACTATAAGCATTTTGTAAGCAATGAAAGATCAGAATGTACAAATAGCCTGAACTTTGACTGCCACATGTCCACAGTGGTGAGAAAGATATTGTATGTGGAACAACTTATAAGTAAATGTATGGCATCCAGATCCAAGGAAATTATAACCCCACTGTATTCAACCTCATTAGACCAACAATTGAGTATAATGCACCATTTGACATGTACTTGACTAGGCACTTATTTTCCATATAATGGAGTGGCTGGCATGCCCTCAGAGGTTCCCCAAAGAGCATACAGGGTATAAACAACATGTCTTATATGAATAGACTAAAAGGCCTATCCCTTTATTCTGTATCCTACCGATTATTAAAGGGTGACCTGTGCCTGCTCTACAAGGCACTCACAAATCCTGACTTGGTGGAGCTGCCACACATCTGCAAGTCAAACAGCACAAGGGTCAGCTGATCACGGGATCTAAACTTAGTCAACCAAAACATGCAGGAGAGACAGCTATGTGTCTCAGAGATTGCCTTACTTTGGAAGAACCTTCCACAAGGGTAACGTGAAGAGACAGCAGAGAAATCTCTGAAGGCAGCGAAGAGCTTGCCATAATGCCAGAAGCTTTATAAACTACACGTACATGTTTAAGTCTGCCTGTACTGCCACATCATCTGCATACAACAGATTTGTTGCTCTGACCCCTCCAACATGTTTGCTGATGTAGTCCATTACTACTATCACAACCCTGCTGTGGAGCATCTCAGCCTATCATTACAGGTCTGTCATAAACATTCAGTGTTAAAAAATTAACTGATATCAATGATAAATAATAATGGATCGCATTAATGCATCAAATAGGTTTTTACATGTATAAAGTAACATGTTTTAACAATCCTTTAAACTTCCTAGCTGAAGTTAAGCTGTTATCATGTGTTCCACATTCTGCCCATTTGCTCCACATAAGGATAGGTAGCGTTTCACATTTTCGGAGCTATGTTTGGAGCACTTTATTTAAAAAAAAACTGTTCAGTTAATACAGGAAGAGGGTTTGTACTAATAAGCATTTTCTGGAGAAAAAAGTACTCTGGAAATATAATGCTTATTATGTATGTTTATCACTGACTGCACAGTGGCTCTAAATTCACTATTTCATCACAAAAGTGTCATCTGTTATAAAGTACAGACGAGTAAGCTAATGTTAAGGTAATCACCTCTTCAAGAGTTTTAGACTGTAGTCCTGAGTTTGAATCTCTCACTGTCCACTTCCAAACTATGATTCTGTCTAAGTTCATTAACTAGAGGTGGCTTCTTTGTCATCCCTGACGAAGTAGTACAGCTTACCCAATAACAGATAAGGTAAACAAAAATCAGACAGTTCACTGAGTTAATGTATTTATTTCTCTATACTAGGAATTTTGCTAACTCTTTGAGAAATCACTCCTGCTACATGGATTGCTTTTATTTATATGCATTTTAATAAAGGTTGCAGATTTTAATTGTTGCAGCGGATATGTGCTACTATTTAGAATTAAAGACAGTGTTTTATTAAATATGACCCCCTCCACCTTTGTCTGCATATCTGTCTCGGTCCTTCTATATAAGCAACCATTTCCAAGGAACATATCTGTTACTACCAACTTAGACTCATAAGGTCACATTGTATATAAAATATACACTGCTATATATTATAAGCTCTGTAAATATACAGGCACCGCTTACATATTCGTGTACTCTGTAAGTTTATGTACACAGTAATTGGAGACTGAGTTTAAATATCGTGTACACTGTAAATACCTAGATATTGTCGGTACACTGTAATTCTATTACACACACACACACTTGGACTTCTATAGTTATATATCAAATACAGTCAATTTTATATCAGCCAGATTAAATAAGGCAATATACATATACACACACAGACAAATATCTAGATAGACAGGCACACCCATTCAGCCGCTTTTTCTAGTCAGCGTAAAGCCATGTCTACACCGACAAGTGACTAGATGTGTGTGTGTGTGTGTGTGTGTGTGTGCGTAGCAGATTTAGCCAAATAATTGCATTTTTTTACTCACAGACTCACTGCCCCCAACCAACACACATAGTATAGATTTCAATTGTTTCTTCTAAAAGCGCTAAAGGTACTGTTTTCTGAAATCAATCCAAGTACAGCTGTAGACTTAATATGAAATGAAAACAGATTCATTGTTTCTAAGGGATGTCCAAAAATCTGTCCTGTGTAGAGTACAAAGAGTATGCTTGTCTATATACCCACACTTAATAAGACTTAGTTGTTGCTATTCTTACTAATACATTCAGCAGCACCAGGTAAACTCCCATGGTGAATTAATTTCATTTTATTCCATTACTAAGTTGTCACTGTAAACATCAGTGTACAGGAAGAACTAAAGGTTTTCTAAGGTCATTTGTGAAAAACTGACTGCCAAGATATGTCTATGTGTTAGTGTTAGCAAGTTACATAAAGAAAAAGAATAAACAGATAACAGGGCTGCTCCAAAGCAGCTTGTTTAGCAGAAAAAATGGGTTCTTCATCTGAAACCCATTTAAAGGCTGAATGTCTGCCTACTGCTGTTCAGTGGGCCAACTGTTAGCATGGAGAGAATCTTCTCAACAAAGGACCATTTCGAAAATGAACAAATTAAAAGTGAAGGGCACAAAAAGGCCATGTGGAAGAAAGCAACTTCTGACATAAGAAATAGGTTTAAAGGACAATTGTCATCCATAGTTACAAAATCACCGTGCAGTTTCTCCATAACAGTAACTGCAAAGCAATATCTCCTGTGCCTGTAGCTGCTAAAATCTAATGTAATATATAGTTATTTTGATTTAATGTTTACTGATCTGTAGCCAGTTTGAAACATCAGGCTTTTAATTCAATGCCATATTTCTAGCTGCAAGTCATGTTATGCAGTTGTTTTTATCTTCACTATGTAAAATTGTTGAATATACTAGATAAGCAATAGTCTCTTGAAAAGACTCTCTAGGTTAGGGGCCCATGGATCAGTGGCACTATATGTTTTTCTTGAGGCATCGGGTGTTTTAGAAGAATATTAAATTGTGATGTGTCAGAAAACACTATGTAATAGCAACGCACAGTAGAACTGGGGGGGGGGGTGTCATCTACAAAGTCCTAATCAAGCTCCGATAGTGAACCTTCAATGAGTTCTTACTTGCAGCTAAACAGCTTTCTTTCAGCTTTCCCCGGACGCATAACTTTGGTTTCTTCAGAAGTTCTTTGCTTCACTACATTTGTTCATTTACAATGACTGTTTTCTGATAAGTGTCTGAAGATGTTTTAACAATAAGAAAAGTGATCATTTTTCTGACACCGCCCCGTGATTTCTCACGCTGGTGCTATAATAATGCTCAGAGGCTGAGCTACAAGATTGGTGCTAGTGGGCATTTATTAACAGGCAGACATTTTAGCAAACTTAGCATACTGAATGTAATGGTACGATTGCTGTCAGAGGCAAGTGTTAGAGGACGCAACTTTCTTATGTTCATTATAATTAATGGGGTTGTCAATTCCTAGTTCGTTTCTGAGCATATGGCTGAAAGGGTCTAAGTTTTTGAGTTTCTATAATCATGAATAAAACAATTATTTTTAAGGCAGTGATACTTAAGTTAAAAAAAAGACGGGAAGTACTTAATGTGGTCATTTTCAATTGTTTTCTTTTTTTAATCAAATGACATGTGTATGTCCCTCTAGATTATCTATATTCTTTGTGTAGCACGTGATAATAACTACGCAAGACCTGATAAGAAACAGAAGCAATCCATATATTTGAGTTTTTAACTCTGAAGACGTCATTTAAGAGAACCTTCGTTCTGGGCTTTCTCCCGCTGTCAAAAGAGCGGGAACAGTTTATCACGAGCTTCATTTCAAAGTTTGATGCTCTTCACTAGATTGCAGTGGCATTGACAGGAACGACTGTGTTTAGAGAACGAAAAAAAGGCTACTTAGAAGCTGATATGATGTTTTACAGAAAAACTGCATAGCGTCAGCCATCTTTGTCTCGCTTTCTGAAGGTAGGTGGCCAGTGAAGTAAATAATAAAACAAAACGCACACACGCTATTCGGTTATTTTGACTGATGGAACTAGGAGAATAAAGTTCAGTCTCGCAGTTCAACGTTGCGTCATCGTTTTGTGTTGTAATCTACAGAGCTTGTCTGGACGCTTGGTATTAAGTAAAGAAGTGATAGTCAGTGTGTTATTTCAAAACCAGAGAAATGTCAATAGTAATGAGGGGCGAGTGCTCAAAATCCTAAATGTTTTATTTACTGACTAAAATGGTGTGATTGTGCACACACGTGTGTTTGATATGGAAGAACAATTGTGACAGAGCTACCCACCTAGTGCAGTGAACATAGCATGCATTTTCTGAAGGGTATGAAGTCTGAAACTCAAATGCATGTATATTTAGTGACTTTAATCTTTAGATCATCCCTGTGACTTGTCAAAAACACAATTTTATGAGGAACAGACCAAAAACATGAGGCAACATATAGGCATTCTGCGAAAATTTGTACAGCTGAGAGGTATTTACAGTTCTCCTGTTAATTGCCAGACCCTTTTTAGATGACAGCATATTGTCCTGTCTTCTGTGTATAGTAAAAAATATATATTGTTGTGTAACAGATTCTAAGCAGTGAAAGTATATTTGCTTGTGAAAATGTCAGTTTGGGGTTGACATTAGCGGACTGGAGTTCCGCTGTGGCGACCCCTAACCGGGAAAAGCCGAGAGTCTTTCTTAGACAACAGCAACATGAGTCTTCACTGTGAAATTCATTTTGTGCCTCCAGGATGTTTTGATTTTTGGTGCTGCAATAAGGTTGATGGGAACCAAAGAATAAAGTACAGATTGGGGAGAGAGTGATTAGTAAACATTTCATATTCCAAAAACATGCATCTGGAGCATTTCTCCCCGGGCCTCCGCTGAAAACAGGCTCTGTGGAACCTAGTCGGACATTCCCGGTCAACAAATGTTAAATAAATAAAATAAAATAAAATATTTTTCATGAATTATAAAATGACTATATATATATATATATATATATATATATATATATATATATATATATATATAGTCCCTCCTAAAGGAGAGATAACTATCCCAGCAGAGTGTAGCCTCCCAGACATCTCAAATGCGCAGGTGAAAGCTGCTCTCTCTAAAGCTAAAAACACAGCATCAATGGGACCGGATGGTGTCCCCGGCTGTGTGCTACACAAGTTAAATGAGGAATTAAACCCGCACATAAGGCAGCTGCTTAATCTCAGCCTTACCACAGGATACGTGCCCAAGGAGTGGCGTACGGCAACTGTGGTCCCACTCCACAAAGACGGTGCCTCTACGTACCCTGGTAATTACCGCCCCATAAGCTTAACAAGTCTAGTCTGAAAAGCTATGGAGAGGATCATAATGGAGCTCATAAACAAAGATATAGGGGACTTGCAGACATTGGACCCGACCCAGTTTGGCTTCGTCAAGGGCAGATCATGCCTTTTGAACTTGGTTGACTTCTTCGAAACAGTCACCAAGGCCATTGATGAGGGAAAGGCAGTCTATACAGCCTACCTTGACCTTGCAAAGGCCTTCGACACAATACCCCACTCGGGTATTGTAGAAAAACTTACCAGCTTAAATGTAAACCCATATGTCACAAGATGGGTTGCAAACTGGCTTAAGGACAGAACCCACAGGGTTAGAGTTGCTGGCGCTATGTCAGACTCCAAGCCGGTCACAAGTGGTGTCCCACAGGGCTCGGTCCTTGGCCCCCTATTGTTCGGCATCTACTTCTCAGAAGTACAGGCCAACATGGGAGGACTTTGGCTGACAAAGTTTGCAGACGACTGCAAACTGGGCGCCATAGTGGAAAGTGCATCGGACTCGGATATCCTTCAGAAGGGACTCACGGAAACAGATAGCTGGTGCCAGAGCCATGGCCTGAAGTTAAACGCCAAAAAATGTATAGTCATACCCTTCAGGAAAAACAAGGTAACCCCAAGCTACCATATAGGTGGCAATCCACTAAGCACAGAAGAGGTTATCAGGGACCTGGGGACCCAGGTTGACAGTGGCCTTTCTTTTGACACTCACGTTGCTAAAGTGGTTAGAAAGACCTTCTACATTGCCCACCTGATCATGAAGGGATTCACATCCAGATCTAGTGAGGTCATTGTTCCCCTGTACTCTTCACTTATCAGACCAATGATAGAGTACAATGCCCCATTCGGGATGTATCTCACCCGACATCTGCAGCAATTGGAGAGACCCAAAAGTTCCTCACCAAAAGGATAAAGAGACTCCAAAATCTGTCATATGCTGCCAGATTGAAGAAACTCCAGCTCTATTCAGTTGCATACCGTCTGCTCAGAGGTGACATGTGCCTGACATACAAGGCCATGTCCAACCCGGAATTAATGGACATGCTCCACCTCAAAAAATCCAAATCCACCAAAACCACTAGAGCAAGCGACTTAAACCTTAGCACGAATATAAATAGGACGTGCTGGAGGGATAGATTTATCACTCAGAGACTCCCTATGCTGTGGAATAAAATCCCGATCCATGTGAGGCAGAGCACCTCGCTGGCTCTGTTCAACAGAAATCTTGACCTGTGGATGGGAGATCATAGGTTTATCCCGGGAATCATCTCTGTGTCACTGCTGGACAGAGGCACAACAAACTAATGGGCACAGTATTTCTTATAAATGCCTTAGGGCAGATAGCCTAGTATAAACCTATAAATATATATATACATATATATATATATATATATATATATATATATATATATATATATATATAAATAAAGGCACACACACGCCTACAATTCCACAGCATGTGTAAACCGTTTGTAGAAACTTTGCCCTCTTGAAGTGGCTTATTAACTATAAATCTTCTGTCCCTGCTGCAGTAGCGCTTTTCAGAAACTCAAGGAACGAATGCAGCGCATAGGAGCTTGGAGCGAGAACTATGGTTCAACAGGGACATTAAAATCACCTTTGTACAAGCACCCACACAGATTCGGAGTATTCAGATTTCAGAGAAGAGTGTGTGAAACCTTTGTCTTTAGCTATTTTGGTCGACTTTTGACCAAATGTAAGTAATGTCCCCTCCCGATTTTCTCAGCTTGGTGGTGGTGGTGGGGGGGGTCGTCAGATACATTAGAAATCACTAGGTATGAAACTTAGCAAATCCAGCTTTACTTAGGAAATGAATCGTTATCTAAAATTTAATAAAAAAGGGTTAAGGGGAAGCCTTTAAGAATGGACATGTCAGCGAGTTACCGTTAGTGACCTTTTCTCAGAACCTAGTACTCTGTGAGAGTTCATTAACAAGTGGAGAAGAAGTTTCCAATAGAAAGGATTAGGATCCCCGCCCCATGGCAACCCTTTGGCCAATGGCAAGATAGAAAGCTGTTTATAGGGGCGGAGTGTTGCCACAGCAGCGGTAGAAGCTTTCCATGGTTGCTACTTATTGCTCATACTTTGCCTCGGTCAATTCATTGCCGCTACTTTCATTAAAAAAATAAAACTGGCGCTTCAAAAAGTTTGGACAGGAGAGTAGTCTGCAGACGATATTCAGCAGAGTTTTTTTTTATCCCTGAATATATTGTTTAACGTGGATCTTAGCTGTGGACCTGTAAGGTTGAACGAGAATATACATTTTCTGAAGTAAAAGAAGTTTATAATTCTAATTACTGACATTATTTATTTAGTGTAATTCACTAGCTTATCTCTAAGTCAACAGTTCTGGGGGGGGTGTTAAGAAGGACAGTTAAAATTTGAGTCAAAATCAGGGACGTTCCTAAGAAAACAAAGACAGAGAGCTACGGATGTATTTGGAGATATTTAAACAGAAGTGGAATTTCTGCTTAAATTGATACAAATCACTGTCCCTTTTTACTGATCCGAGTATAAACCGAGGTTTTACCGGTACACAAAAATAACGGAATAGTAGTGTTTCCAAAGCTTCAGTCAAAAATAGTTCAAAAAGCAGATTCAAAACTCGAATGGTTTCACTAGCTGCAAGACTCAAACAGCTACCAATCTAATATGTAATCGACGGTTGGAGGAAGACCGAATCTCGACATTCATCCTGCAGAGGAGCAGAGCTCCTGTTTAGAATAACGTGGGAATCTTAGTGCCCCTGCAGCCGGCTCTGGTAAAACCTTTAATGGTACTGCACACTGACGTGATCTATTATGGTGTTTTTGCCAAAAATATTTATTTTTTATTGGCAACAGAAAATGTCCGTGTATTATGTGTTCAGATTCTGATTTAGAAACTCTGATTTTAATTTTTTTGGTATTAGAAAATGAAACAATTACGTTTCCAAGTTTAAAAGTCAGTAATTTCTAAGTTAAGATATAGGCCGCTGTGAGTTCATATGAGGTAGCTTTGCTTTGTCTGATAAAAGTGATGTTTTGGGTACCAGATTCTTAGCTGTGATAGTATGTGCTGAAATGTTTGCATGTATGATTAACAGATATGAAGCCTGTTATGCATATTTGTTCAGGGTGTAGAGCCTAGGAATTGGGTAGTTTGCATATTTCTGCATGTCTCTACTGACTCGTCTTTGAAACATAAAGACATAAAGATGTTGTGTAAACATTCAGTTTATGTATTTTATTTCTTGTTCTGTGTAACATGGATGATGATGTACTTTAACATAATTGTTTATGCCAGAAGTCCATTTTCCATTAAATTGGTGCATTCAGATTCCAGGATGTGTGGATGAACATTTTCATACTAGCTGCTTCAATACTTTAAGAAACTAGCTCCAGTCCTGACACTTTTCCTAACACTTTTCATACAGAATAATCAAGGATAGCATGAATGCGCTATCATTTGCTTTGCCTACCTGAACTCTGAAGAGCTCTGATAATCATTGCAGTCACTGATATTCTAGGAGGCTGGAATTTGTACTGATTGTTAGGACATGTTTATGTTGCTAGTCTACAAAAGCAACAGTGAACTTCAGGTTAACAGTTGAACTGTGGCCACCAACCCCCTTACCTTTATATCCTTAATAAGGTTTCACGTGGAAGGTCTTCACTTGTGGAGTTAACAGAAATTGTACATTATTATAGTAATCTGCAACTTTCTACTTTCAAGACAAAATTACAAGTGTAGAGAGCAACTTGTCTAAGGATGATATAAAAATTAAGTTTAATAACTGTTCGCTGAATTGGCTCATGTGGCACATGCATTTTCTTACATGAGAAAATGAGAACGAGAAAGGGCACACATTTGCATAGCACATGTAGGTGAATGCGCGCGCGCACATACAAACACACACACACACACACACACACACACACACACACACACACACACACACACACACACACACACTCATGCATGCACGCAAGCACGCACACACACGCACGCGCACTCATACATGCACGCAAGTGCACACACACACACACACACACACACACACACACACACACACACACACACACACACACACACACACACACTGTACAATGAATTGTTGAACTGAGGGCGTCAAACAGCTGTTCTGTGGTGTGAAGTAAATGTCTTCAAATATGAGCGACTTCTGAATATCCAAAGAACTTTAAAAAGAATTGAGTTATACTATGGAAAATATTCCAAAGGTGCACCAAACGCTGTCAAGAAACCAATGCAGTTGCGATAATAAAACTCCTTTGAAACAAGTGGTACCAAAAACAGTAAGCGCTTTCACGTTCTTCCAACGCTTCTGCAGACTTCAATTGGAGTTTTATTATCGCAACCGCATTGGTTTCTTGACAGCGTTTGGTGCACCTTTGTAATATTTGTTTTTCTACGGAGTGTTCTCTTTATCCAAGGTGCTTAACTCTACAGGAATATTTTACTTTCATATTATGGAAATAAACAGTCACCTAATGCAAACACATACATCAGAACCAAATGCTTTGAAAGAGCTGTCTGTTTCATGTATATGGAATGCCTTGAGACGGCAAAGTTACCTACACCATAGCTTCGGACAAGTATTAAAAATAACGGTACAAAGGAGAGAAAATATACAAGAAGTGTAATCACTGTTTAATACCAAATAGTGATCGAGAATGTTAGAAAGGTTGTTGTGGTCCATTATTATTATTACTTAGCATTGCTTTTTTATGCCACCTGCTTATTTGGGTAATGTGAAAGTCAAATTTCCTTGTTTATACCAGTGACGTTGGAAAGTCCAGGGAATATTTGCTTGATTAGGGTACAGCATTCGCAGTTCAGAAGGTATTATTAACCACTTTGGAAGTACTACTGAAGGCAAAAATAATTAGGGAAGCCTACACACAAAATTGGAATGACTTTTCTGTGAACAGTTGCGTTCAACTTCTGCTACAACCGTCGCAACTTTGAAAGTAACTTGTTTAAACTGATAATCAAAATTGCGACGGTTGTAGCAGAAGTTGAACGCAACTGTTCACAGAAAAGTCATAAAAATCAGATTTTTATACAAAAGTGAAAATTTTTAAAGATTTTCCCATCGAATATTTATAAAATCTCATCACAACAAAAAAGCGTTGCACATGCTTTAATTGGATTTATGTACAATGTAATTAAGAAGATAAGTCACAACACATTATTTCACAATGCAGCTCCTACTAATATTCTAGTAACCTAAACACCCCACAACACAAACGAATAAGGTTTATTATAAAACTATTTATTCTTCAGCAAATACATTAAACTATTGTGGAAACCAGGTGGTGTGTTTGCCTTCCCCTTCCTTGTCTGTCCTCCGTTACTTTTTAATGAGAAGTTTTTGACCAGCTGGGCTGGAATGAACCTAGTGGAGCACAGAGGTGATGTGAATTAATATTTCCAATTGAATAAACACAAAATGAGCAACCGTGTCTCTTGAGCAACTTTTAATGAGTTTTACTTTAGGGCAACTTAAAACTCAAAACAGTTACAGAAATTGACTTCACGCAGACTTCAAAAAAAGCACGTGTTTGACTGAGCCTAAAAACTTCATCTAAATTCAGTCATAAACAAGACTATATCTTAGTTCTGAAATCATCACGGCAGGTTTCTGACAGTTTGTCTAAGTAGGCGGCTGCACACAGTCAACGTGAAAATCTTTGCTTGCACGGTCAGGTAAAACATTGACTTTGCCTCCTATACTTAATTCTGAAGCTTATATAGAAAGTATGCAGGGAGGATTGACATCTCCATGACTGAGCAGTGCTGCACGTGGGGGAAACTGCAGATCATGGCGCCATTTTAACGGCGTCTACAATGCCATTATGGCGCTATGATAATAAGTTAGTAAAACTAATCTTGGGCCAAATTGAATCTATAGGAATTCAAATTTATTATAATTATAATACTTTAAATTAAATAATAATATTTAAATATTATAATAATATATAAATATATAATATATAAATTTTATACTGTTCAACTAACATGCTTAACTTAATCAGTTATAAATTAATAAATTTAACCAGCTACAAAATGGCATTAAGCTTTACACCGGAACACACAAGCCACTTATCTACGCTAAACTAAACAAATACTAAAACACAGACATGACAAAAAACACCACTACATGTAAAAGCACCACTTTAAATGTAGGCACTAAACACACATACATTTCCGGAAAACTTTAAACTAGTACCTGACAAGTCTTTTTAATTTTTTTTAATTTAATATCAAACTAGCTAAAATAATAATAAAAAAAAAAAAAATACTTCTCTGAGAGACTCACTTGCTGAAGGGAGTTTGCTGGAGTTCCAGTCACTAGTGCAGCTGACTAAAGTATACTGTATATCGTAAAGACTTGAAGAACTGTTTACCAAAACGCGCCTAACTCAACTACAATGGAGAATTATTTGGAGGAGCAATTATTGAGGAGATTAAATCACCTGACTCTGCAAACCTCCAATCGCTTCTCCAATGTATTTGAGTTAAGCCTTTTTCACAGCATTGATTGGTCAGGTCATGAAGAACCCAAACTGAAAAAAAAATGTACGGTACTCTGTGACAGTTTAAAACTGTTTTCTTATTGTGTGGAGAGAATTTAAAATATTACTAGGAACAGTGACTCAGTAATATATATATATATATTATGCATGTCATAAAAAAAAAAAAAAAAAAAAAAAAAACGTAATTTACTAGTATGGAGAAAAGGAGGTGGCGCGCGACCCTGCGCCCATGCCTAAATCCGCCACTGCTCTTTGCCTCATAGGTTCATAGGTAGGTACTAGGCTATCGGCCCTAGGGCATGTACAAGCCTAGCCAAAAAGGTACCCTGGCTTTCGCCACCCAAGAAAATTATTTTCCTGTGCCCCTGTCGAGCAGAGCTACAGATGTGATCCCTGGGGTGAATTTCCTATTTCCCATCCAATAATCAAGATTTTTCTTGAAGAGTGCTAATGAGGAGCTTTGTTTGATATAGATAGGTAGTTTGTTCCAGAATATGGGAAGTCTGTGGGACAGGAATCTATCACTCCAGCATGTTCTGTTTATTGTGGTGACAAGGTTTAGGTCCCTAGAACATGTAGCTCGGAGTGACTGGGATTTCTTTAAGTGGAGCATGTCCAACAGCTCTGGGTTTGACATAGCTTTGTATGTTAGGCAGAGATCACCTCTGAGTAGGCGATATGTGATGGAGTAAAGCTGGAGTAATTTGAGACGGTCTGTGTAGGGCATCTGTTTGAGGTCAGTAATCCTCTTTGTGAGGTATTTCTGTGGCCTTTCCAGTTGTTGTAGATGTCTTGTGAGGTACATACCAAAAGGGGCATTGTACTCTATAATAGGTCTAATGACTGACGAGTAGAGGGGGATAATGACCTTTTTTTTCCTGGATGAGAAACCTTTTGTGATAAGGTGTGCCACATAGAAGGATTTCCTGACTACTGTGGTGATGTGATTATCAAAGGAAAGACTACTGTCCACCTGTGTCCCAAGGTCTCTTATCACACTTTCGGTGTTAGACTACCACCTATGTGGTAGCTCATGGGTACAGAGTTTTTTCCAAAGGGGATAACAATGCACTTTTTGGCATTGAGCTTGAGGCCATGGCTTTGACACCAGGCATCTGTCTCAGTGAGGCCCTTTTTTAGGATGTCCACATCATTAGGAGTTTCAGTTATTGCTACTATTTTGCAGTTGTCTGCGAACTTCATTAGCCAAAAACCTTCTGTGCTAGCCTGTACTTCAGAAAAGTAGATACCAAACAGGAGAGGACCCAGGACTGAACCCTGTGGTACTCCACTTGTCACTGGTCTGAAATCGGATTTGGAGTCTGCTTCTTTCACAGTGTGGGTTCTGTCAGTGAGACAGTTGGCAACCCATCTTGTGACATAGGGATTTATACCTAGTTTAGTGAGTTTATCTATAATTCCAGAGTGGGGGATGGTGTCAAAAGCCTTGGTGAGATCTAGATAGGCTGTGTGAACCACCTTACCCTTGTCTACAGCTTTGTTGACTGCTTCAAAGAAGTCAATCAGGTTTAGGAGACATGCTCTGCCTTTTACAAACCTGAACTGGGTGGGGTCCAGAGTTTGGAGATTACCACTGTCGTTGTTTATAAGTTCCATGATGATATGTTCCATGGCCTTGCAGACCAGGCTTGTTAGGCTAATGGGGCAGTAGTTCCTGGGGTCTGTTGTGGCTCCCCCTTTGTGAAGTGGGATAACTATCGCTGTGCACCATTCAGTGGGCACAAAGCCTGAGGTGAGGCTATGATTGAACATGGTGCTTAGGTGGGGTGCCAGTTCATTCTGTAGTTCATGTAGAATGCAGCCTGGGATGTTGTCAGGTTCTTGCCTTTGGAGAGTGTGTTTTTTTACCTGTGCAGCTGTGATTACAGGAACTTTGCATTCTTCCAGTATAGAGATGGGCCCTTTAGGGAGTGAGGAGGGGGTAAAGTTAGCATTGAACCTATCTGCCAGGATGTTGGCAATATCAGTTGGTTCTGTATATTTAGTGCCATTGTGCTGTAACTCAGAGCAGATCTGAGTATTGCCATTGAGATTCTTGACATAGCTATAGAATGCTTTGTGGTTGTCTTTAGAATCAGTGGCAATTTTGTTTTCATAACTAGCTTTGGAGGATTTTATGAGGGATCTCAGCTTCTTACTGAGGCTGACCAGGGAGTTCTTCCACTCATGGGATTTTACTCTTTTTTTGCAACAGTTTCTTTCTTCTGTTGTAGAGTTTGTTTATGGCAGGGGACCACCAGATTGGCTTCCTTTTTTTGGAGGATAGCATCTTGGTTCTGTTAGGGATAGCACGATCCATGCACTTGTGTAAGTGCTTATAAAGTGCATTTTGTGTAGGATTCAGCAGTCGTACCTCTACTGTCCATCTGTATGGGTGTCATGAAGTTTGCCACTTCTGTCTTAGGAAGTGTGAAGCTGGCTATGGAGAAATTTTTTACGGTGGTTTCCCTAATGGGTGGTGGAGGGCAGGATGTGGATGTCTAGGCTGATTAGCTTGTGGTCAGATCTGACCAACGAGGAACTGACCTCTGGTGTGGAGCACCGGTCGCCCATGTTGGTAATGACCAGGTGTAGCATATTGCTGCCACTGGTCGGGGTGTGGAAAAGTTGATCCAAAGCATTGTAATCTATGGATTCCAGAAAACGTTGAGCACAAGAATTGGTACATGAGTATTTGTCCCAGTTAATGGTGGGGTAGTTGAATTTGCCCATTATTAGGGTGTTGGGTTGCACCCTAATATTTTCCAGTGTATCTAGAAATGAGGAGTGGGAATCGTGGGGCATGGTGGGGGATCTGTAGCAAGTTACAATTTGGATTGCGGTCTTGCCCAGAGCTAGTTGCACTTGGATAATCTCGGATGCATCATGCTAAGCAACTAGCCTGGAGGTGTGGATATCCTTAATGAATATGGACACGCCTCCACCTTTAGTGTTTAATTCCAGGTTAGGTGGCCGAAAGGTGTGGTATGAATTATAGCCTGGTAGAAATGGAAACAGTTGATTCACTGTGGCGACCCCTAATGGGAGCATCTGAAAGAAGAAGAAGAAGAAGAATTCAGGGGTGCTCTCTGGAGCTTTGAACCAGGTCTCTGTCACTGCACAGATGTTGATGTTCCCCATTTTAAGGAGTGCCTCGAGTGAATGCATTTTGAGGTTTAGACTTCTAGCATTGAGTAGCATTACCCTCAGATTTTGCTTGCTTGTACCTGTTACAGTGGTGAATTTGTCATTTGAACCTTGCCTAAAAAAGGCACTATAGGGGTGGCAAGAGCCATAGCCAGTATCCGGAATCTCAAGGGTGACAGGTGCAGGCCATTTCTGGCAAAGTATCATGGTCTGTTGATCATGTCATCCCAGGCTGACAGATACTAGATCCCCTTAGGATGACAGCAGACGCTTAGCCAATTGTTGATGTCAGTCATTTTATCCTTGTACTGTGGTATCATTCTGGGTGATGGCAGGATGCTACTCAGTGCTAGGGTCATACCTGCCTGGGCTACAAGATCGGAGAGCTCCTCCATGTCTCTTTTCATGTAGTCCAGGGAGGTACGTCTCGGGTCATTCACACCAACATGGACAATGACAGAGTTATATTTGTACTTGTTTTGGAGTGACCTGAGTGCGTGCATTATGTGGTGGATCCTGGCACCCGACAGGCAGCTGACAGTAACTTTCTCCTTGTTTAGCCTGGTGAGTGGAACATCAGTGTGCCTGACTATAGAGTCACCTATTACTAGAGTGTTGGGTACGTTGTTATGCCTTATGGGCTGTAGTTGAGTGGCACACTGAGTTTGTGGGCTATGTGTCATTTGGGTTGTGTTGGTGGATGGAGGTTGCATGTGTTTCTGCTTTGGAGGTCTCTGTTGCATGAGCAGACTTTTATTGAGAGCCTCTGCGAATGTAGGTGTGTTTGTGTTGCTATGTGTGTGTTTTGGTGGTGTAGGTTTTGAGGGACTATGTGATGAGTGTGGTGTGGTGCAAGTGTTTACCTTCTCTTCTTGACTGTGTAGTCCAGTCTTGGGTGAAGGAGCTTTGCTTCCAGTTTGGCTATGCAAGTGCATCTCTCACAGGTTGTTGTGTTGGGTGGTAGGAGTAGAGGGTTGTCTGTGTACATGAGGCAATCGCTGCATTGCCCCAAGATGCCCAGATTCATCAGGTAGACAGGAGAAAACACCAGGAGATGACCCTTAGACATGCTTGGATAGGTGCTTATTAATTAAGTACTAAAAACTGTTTTCCTCTAGACATGTGAGGAAAGTTGAGTGCAGTAGTAATTTGTAGCTTATTTAGTGCTTACAATGAGTTCTAAACAAGTGCTGTGCTTAAAGAAGCAGATTTGAGTGCTAAAACTAAAAAAAAAACTGGCTAATTCTAAGGGAAAATTTGAAGACCAGACTTTATGGCACCATGAATAGTTTAACTCTAGCTAAGCGGTGATGCATAAAGTGTATTTTTTTTTAATATAACAGTAGCAAATGAGCAAACTGATTTAAAGAAATTAACCAATAGAAAGCTAAAAACTGAGCCCTGTTCCAGCAGTCTTCGATCAGACAAGTTCTAACTGCACACTCCTGCAACTAGGGTGCAGGGGAACCTTCTCCAAAAAAGATGAGCTGGATTAGTGCTCAAGTTATACAAACAAAACTAGATTTAGCAGGTCTGAATTTAGTCTATGCTACAGCAAACAAGGCCTACCAATTTCAGAAAGAAACAGTTCAAATAAGCAGGCACAACAAGCCTTTAACCAGAAACTCTTAGCTCAGAAGGGCAGAATCTACCCTTTCCTCTCACAAGAATGCAGACCACACCTTCTTAATGTAACACAACTGGCCTGAAACCCAAGGTGTTTAAACCAGAGCTAATACACTCTTAGAATAACAGATACTAAGCCTTCACTCAGCAACTCCCAACTTAGAAGGATGTAAGCTACCTGTCCTGCCACAACAGTGCAGACCACAAACGGTCTTAATGAAAAACAACTGGTCTGAAGCCCAAGTACTTTAACCAAAGGCTTGGAATAACAGTTACAATTTAATCAGGCTAATAACAAGCAGTAATAAATGCAGCAGAATAAATGCAATAAAGTAGGAAGAAACACAAATACAATAAAAGCAGATGAATAAAGTGCAATTTGTTTTATATAACAATAGAAACCGAGCAAACTGATTTAAACAAATTACCCAATTAACCAGTAAAAAAGCTTAAAACTGAGCCCTGTTCTAGCAGTCTTCGATCAGACAAGTTCCAACTGCACACTCCTACAACTAGGGTGCAGGGGAACCTTCTCCAAAAAAGATGGGCTAGATTAGTGCTCAAGTTATATAAACAAAGCTAGATTTAGCAGGTCTGAATTTAGTCTATGCTACAGCAAACAAGGCCTACCAATTTCAGAAAGAAACAGTTCAAATAAGCAGGCACAACAAGCCTTTAACCAGAAACTCTTAGCTCAGAAGGGCAGAATCTACCCTCTCCTCCCACAAGAATGCAGACCACACCTTTTTAATGTAACATAACTGGCCTGAAACCCAAGTGCTTAAACCAGAGCGAATACACTCTTAGAATAACAGACACTAAGCCTTCAATCAGCAACTCCCAACTTAGAAGGATGTAAGCTACCTGTCCTGCCACAACAGTGCAGACCACAAACCATCTTAATGTAAAATAACTGGTCTGAAGCCCAAGTACTTTAACCAAATACTTGGAATAACAGGTACAATTTAATCAGGCTGCTAACAAGCAGTAATAAATGCAGCAGAATAAATGCAATAAAGTAGGAAGAAACACAAATACAATAAAAGCAGATGAATAAAGTGCAATTTGTTTTATATAACAATAGAAACTGAACAAACTGATTTAAACAAATTACCCAATTAACCAGTAAAAAAGCTCAAAACTGTGCCCTGATCTAGCAGTCTTCAATCAGACAAGTTCTAACTGCACACTCCTGCCACTAGGGTGCAGGGGAACCTTCTCCAAAAAAGATGGGCTGGATTAGTGCTCAAGTTATACAAACAAAGCTAGATTCAGCAAGCCTGAATCTAGTCTATGCTACAGCAAACAAGGTGCACCAATTCCAGAAAGAAACAGTTCAAATAAGCAGGCACAATAATCCTTTAACCAGAAATTCCCAGCTCAGAAGGGCAGAATCTAACCTCTCCCCCCACGAGTGCAGACCACAAACCTTCTTAATGTAAAATAACTGGCCTGAAGCCCAAGTGCTTAAACCAGAACTAATACACTTTTAGAATAACAGACACTGAGCCTTCAATCAGCAATTCCCAATTTAGAAGGCTGTAAGCTACCTGTCCTGCCACAACAGTGCACACCACAAACCTTCTTAATGTAAAACAGCCTGTATGAAGCCCAAGTGCTTAAACCAAAAGACTTAGAATAACAGTTACAATTTAATCAGGCTACTACCAAGCAGTAATAAATGCAGCCGAATAAATACAATTGAGTACTTTTAAGACGAGGCAAAAGCAAAATAAAGTACAATTTTTTTTTTTTTAAGTATAGTGCAAGGAGAGAGGAAGGAGGAGCAGATGTTAAGAACCTAAGTGGGCTGGCCTTTTCAAATGTTTTCTCTGTATTAAGTAGAGTGAACACCAGACTGGGAGGGGTGTCCAAGATAAAATTTACAGTAGGGATGAGCAACTGCAGAGCCACCAACTGTAACAACTCTATAAGAATAGGGTGGGAGGGAGGGGGGAAACAGTTTCAGGACAGATGATAAACATAAAGCAATGCCAGAAAATATATAAAATAATTCAGTCAGGCAAAATTAAGACAATGCAGAACTTTGAAATGTTAAAATGCCAAGAAATATACTTATCAATCAGCAATATATTTCCAGATTGTTCGAGAATCACACCACTCAGAACCCAGGAGTTTCCAACAGTGTATGCAAGAATTTACAAACAGAAACTATTTTTAAATCAGCAAGCCTTGAAGCAATCAGATAACACAAAAGCTGTTAGACGGTTGTATAAACTCCACCTCAGAAATAGGGGGAAAGCAGTTTCAGGACAGATGAGAAACATAAAACAATGCCAGAAAATATATAAAATAAATCAGTCAGGCAAACAATAATTCAGTCAGGCAAAATTAAGACAATGCAGAACTCTGAAAGGTTAAAATGCCAAGAAATATACTTATCAATCAGCAATATATTTCCAGATTGTTGATTTACAACTATCAGTGCATGCAAGCTGCATGATTTCTTTAATTTTCCACGCTCTCTTTCGTGAAAGTGCATTTTATCGAAAATGCACTTTCGCTAAATTGTGTCCGCCGAAACACGGTTTTGATGAACTGTGTTTCAACAATGTGACTAGGACCCATATATATATATATATATATATATATATATATATATATATATATATATATATATATGTATATATCTTAATAAAATCCATCATAATGAATGAATAATTTTTTAGTAATCAAACTAAGAATCAAATGTATTTATATTTGCAAGTTTTATATGCATATAAATATGAAATTCATAATATTTATTATTTTTATTTAACATTTGTTGACCGGGCGGCCACGGTGGTGCAGTGATTAGCATTGTCGCCTCACAGCAAGAGGTTCTCCGGTTCAATCCTCGGCTGGGGTGCCTTCTGTGCGGAGTCTGCTTGTCCTCCCTGTGGTCGCGTGGGTTTCCTCTGGGTGCTCCGGTTTCCTCCCACATCCCAAAGACATGCAGTAGGTGGATTGGACACTAAAATTGGCCCTAGGTGTGAGTGCGTGTGTGTGTGTGTGTGTGTGTGTGTGTGTGTGTGTGTGTGTGTGTGTGTGTGTGTGTGTGTGTGTGTGCGTGTGTGTGCGTGTGTGTGCGTGTGTGTGTGTGTGTGTGTGTGTGTGTGCGTGTGTGTGTGTGTGTGTGTGTGTGTGTGTGTGTGTGTGTGTGTGTGTGTGTGTGTGTGTGTGTGTGTGTGTGTGCCTTTTGTGGAATGTTGGGTGCCGGGCTGGCAACTCGACACTGTAAAACTCCACTGCCAATCAAGAGCGGACAGGTGATCTGCTGTGCCGACCCCTAACCAGAAAAAGCCGAAAGAAGAAGAAGAAGCTAGCTAGCATTAAGTTCTGTCTTGGTTACATTTCTAGTAATCATTTTAAATCGAGTTGCTGGCTACTGAGACTTGTCTGCATATATCAACTGGACACAAGCTGATTTAAGTATATTTTCTGCACTTATTTAAGATTTGAGTGAGTAAATATTGTGTGTCTTGGATTCAGTAAATATTGTGTCTCTGAATCTCTGCATTTAGTGCCCCACCCCCCCTCCCTGTTTCTTGTTGTGGTGTTAATCTTGGTGGCTTTGGAATTGCCCACCCCTGCTGCAAATCTCTTTTTGCACACTCCTCCTGGACCCATCTCATTCGCTCACTCAACTGAGTACAGTGAGATCATATTTTGATTTTGGATACTCTTAACAGTCCCAGCTCCTCTGCGGTGTACAGAGAGAGCACTTGGGAAGGGAATTCCCCTATAGTATCTTAATCTGCTCTGTTTCCTCCATCTCAAAAAAAAAAAAAATTGCACTTCATCTGCCTTACTATATTTGTGTTTCTTCCTACTTTATTACCTTATTTTGCTTTTGCCTCTTTTAAAAGTACTCAATTAAATTTATTCTGCTGCCTTTATTACTGCTTGTTAGTAGCCTGATTAAATTGTAACTGTTATCCTAAGGCCCTTGGTTTAAGCACTTGGACTTCAAACCAGTTGTTTTACATTAAGAAGGTTTGTGGTCTGCACTGTTGTGGCAGGACATGTAGCGTACATCCTTTTAAGTTGGGAACTGCTGATTGAAGGCTCAGTGTCTGTTATTCTAAAAGTGTATTAGTTCTAGGTTAAGGACTTGGGCTTCAGGCCAGTTATTTTACATTAAGAAGGTTTGTGGTCTGCACTCTTGTGGGAGGAGAGGCTAGATTCTGCCCTTCTGAGCTGGGAATTTCTGGTTAAAGGCTTGTTGCGCATGCTTACTTGAACTGTTTCTTTCTGAAATCGGTACGCCTTGTTTGCTGTAGCATAGACTAGATTCAGGCCGGCTGGATCTAGCTTTATTTGTATGACTTGTGCACTGACCCAGGCTGCCTTTTTTGGAGAAGGTTTCTCTGTACCCTTGTGGCAGGACTGTGCAGTTAGAACTTGTCTGATTGAAGACTGCTGGAACAGGGCTCAGTTTTAAGCTTTTTAACTGGTTAATTGGGTAAAGTGTTGTTTTGATTGTATCTTCTCTATTTTCTGGAAAAAAAAAAATATATATATATATATATATATATATATATATATATATACTTGTTTCTCACCTTTCTGGACTAGTATAGTCCAGTTTTCATGTTATTGCTGAATCCAGGGTTGTATTACAAGTTTCTGTGTTGCCATACCTTACTTGGATAGAAGGAAGTTTCTCTGTTCACCTGTGAGAGAGGGGAGCTTTGACCAGGCTATCTGTCCCTGGAGGAGTGGTTTCAGCCCAGACGTTAGTAGTTTATTGGCCTTTTGTGGCTAATTTTGATTGTATCTGTTCTATTTTCTGAAAAAGAAATTATATACTTGTTCCCCACCTTTCTGAACTAGTATAGTTCAGTTTTCAGGTTATTGCTGAATCCAGGGCTATTTTACAAGTTTCTGTGTTGCCATTACCTTACTTGGATAGAAGGACGTTTATCTGTTCACCTGTGAGAGTGGGGAGCTTTGAGCAGCCTATCTGTCCCTGGAGGAGTGGTCTCAGCCCTGAAACTAGTAGCTTATTGGCCGTTTTGGGTCAATTCCTATCTCTTTCAGTTTCCCCTGCTTTAAAACCCGCATTTGTGTGGTTTGCGCCAGTATACAACTCCGCACAGCTCCTCGTGGTGTCCTGCAGAGTGATACAGGCAACAGAGAGACCCAAGAGAGACTTTTCCAGATTTAAGTATTTTTTCTCTGTTTTTTTTTTTTTTTTTTTTTTTTTGCTCTGACTGCCTTTTCCCACCTAAAAAGTGAATTTATAACTGATCTGTGCTTTAAAAAGTTTAAATTGCATTTGCCTTCTGCTTTTTACAGTTTTTGCACTTGTTTTATATCAATTTAAGTCATTTTTGTATTGTATAACTGTTGTAGGCTACATACCAAAGTGTGCTAGCCTGTTTATAGCATTTACATTGTTTTCTGTGTGTTTTTCCTGCTGTTTCCTTAAAAAAAAAATTCTCTTTTCCTGCCTTTGCTGAACTAGATTAGTCCAGATTTCAGGTTTTGCTGAATTCTGGACTGTGGTATAGTTTCCTGTGTTGCCCATATCCTTACTTGGATAGGAGGAAGCTTCTCTGTTCACCAGTGAGAGTGGTAAGCTTTGAACAGCCTATCTGTCCCTGGAGGAGTGGTCTCAGCCCTGAAACTAGTAGCTTATTGTCCGTTTTGGGTCAATTCCTATCTGTTTCAGTTTCCCTACTTTAAAACCCGCATTTGCGTGGTTTTGCGCCAGTATACAACTCTGCACAGCTCCTCGTGGTGTCCTGCAGAGTGATACAGGCAACAGAGAGACCCAAGAGAGACTTTTCCAGATTTAAGTATTTTTTGTCTGTTTTTTTTGCTCCGACTGCCTTTTCCCGCCTAAAAAACAAATTTCTAACTGATCTGTGCTTCAAAAAGTTTAAATTGCATTTGCCTTCTGCTTTTTACAGTTTTTGAACTTGTTTTATATCAATTTAAGTTGTTTTTGTATTGTATAACTGTTGTAGGCTACACACTAAAGTGCGCTAGCCTGTTTATAGCATTTACAGTGTTTTCTGTGTGTTTTTCTGCTGTTTCCTGAAAAAAACAAACAAAAAAAACCCCCCCAAAAATTCTCTTTTCCCGCCTTTGCTGAACTAGATTAGTCCAGATTTCAGGTTTTGCTGAATTCCGGACTGTGGTATAGTTTCCTGTGTTGCCCATATCCTTACTTGGATAGGAGGAAGCTTCTCTGTTCACCAGTGAGAGTGGGGAGCTTTGAGCAGCATATCTGTCCCTGGAGGAGTGGTCTCAGCCCTGAAACTAGTAGCTTATTGGCCGTTTTGGGTCAATTCCTATCTCTTTCAGTTTCCCTGCTTTAGAACCCACATTTGTGCGGTTTTGCACGATTTTGCGCATAGCGCAGCGCCTCTTAAATGGGTTTAAACTATTCCCGGCTCCACAAAGTCTGCTCTTCACTTTTTCCCTTAGAACTGTTCTAAATCTCAAAGTAAGCACTCTATTTTCATTCTAAAGCCCTGCAGTTGCTCATATAAGTAATCTTATACGTAAGCACTAATAAACTAAAGCACTACACCCTCTTATACTCCCTTTAGGTACTTGGCTCCCTATTGGTCCTTTTTGATCAGTCAAAAAGTAGTTCCTTAAACTATTGTGGCATGTCCAAAAGTCAGTTTCGGGTTTACTCTCCAGTCCAGCTGGTGAATCTGGGAATCCTGAGGCAATGTTACAACTGCCTTATGTACACAGACCACCCTCTCCTCCTCCCAACAAGCTCAAATATATGTGAGAGATGCAACTATATAGCCAAACTGGAGGCTGAGCTCTCTCAACCCAATACTGGCGCAGTCAGTCAGGAGGAGAAGGTAAACACACACACCACAAATCCAGTCTCACATAGACCTATCGCAACAGAAAACCAAACACATAAACACACAAAAACATACTTGGAGGCTCTAAATAAAAATCTGCCCAAGCAGCAGAGACCTCCAAAGCAGACATCCAAGCAACCGCTACCCCACAATAATACCCATGTATCACATAGTTCACAAAGTCAGTGTGCCACACAGTCACAGCCCTTAAGGCTAAACAACACACCTAATACACTTGTAATAGGTGACTCTATTGTCAGACACACTGATGTCCCACTCACCAAGCTGAACAAGGAGAAGGTCACTGTAAGCTGCCTGTCGGGTGCCAGGATCCGCCACATAACACAAGCACTCAGGTCACTACAAAGCAAGTACAAATATGACTCTGTCATTGTCCATGCTGGTGTGAATGACCTGAGATGTACCTCCCTGGACTACATGAAAAGAGACATAGAGGAGCTCTCTGATCATGTAGCCCAGGCCGGTATGACCCTGACCTTGAGTAGCATCTTACCCTCACCAAGAATGATGCCACAGTATAAAGACAAAATGATCAGTTTTAACAATTGGCTAAAGTATTGGTGTCATTCAAAGGGGATCCAGTGTCTGTCAGCCTGGGATGACATGATCGACAAGCCATGTTGCTTCGCTAGGGATGGCTTGCACTTGTCACCCCTGGGCTTTCGAATACTGGCTAAGGCTCTTGCCACCCCCATAGTGCCTTTTTTAGGCAAGGCTCAAAAGACAAACCCACCTCCATAGACAACACAAAGAAAAAGAAACTAAGGGTAATGCTGCTCAACGCCAGAAGTCTAAACCTCAAGATGCACGCACTCGAGGCTCTCCTCAGTATGGAGAATATCGATATCTGTGCAGTAACAGAAACCTGGTTCAAGGCTCCCAAGAGCACCCCAGCACTACCAGGTTATACCTCATACCATGCTTTTCAGCCCCAAAACTCGGACCGAACCACAAAAAGAGGGGAGTATCCATATTCATCAAAGATACCCACACCTCCAGGTTAGTGGCACTGCATGAAGCATCGGAGACCATCCATGTGCAACTAACAGTGGGCAAAATTGCCTTTCAGTTTGTAGCCTGCTACAGACCACCCTCCCAAACTCAGGAACCCCATTCGGCTTTCCTGAGAACACTGGAGAATATGAAGGTATCTCCAAACACCATTATATTGGGAGACTTCAACTACCCAAACATAGACTGGGAGCACTACTCAAGCCCCAACACCCTCGCCCAATGGTTCCTAGAATTTATAAACTCAAATGCTATGGAACAACTGGTCACCACTCCCACAAGAGGGGAAAACATATTGGACCTGATCATCACCAACATGGGGACTCTATGTTCCATACCAGAGGTATAACCCTCATTGGTAAGATCTGACCATAAATTAATGTGACTGGACATCCATATCCCATCCCCACCCCCTGCCAAGGAAACCATGGTGAAGAACTTCTCAAAAGCAAACTTCACACATCTCAAAACTGAGGTGGAATCCTTCAAAGCCCCCGGGCCAGTGGAAAATACGGCCCAAACTGCAGAATCCTTTACAAACGCTTTCTATGGACACCTACAGGAATGCATGGATCATGCTATCCCAAATAAAACCAAGACTCATTCCTCCAAAGGAAGGAGACCTGTCTGGTGGACCTCAGCCATAAATAAGCTATACAACAGAAGGAGGAAGCTACTACATGATAGAGCAAAATCCCAAAAAGGGAAGGCATCTCTGATCAGTACTAGCAAGAAACTACGATCCTTCATAAAATCATCTAAGGCCAGCTTTGAAAGAAAAATTGCACAAGATGCTAAAGATAATCACAAGGCCTTCTTTAGTTATGTCAGGAACCTGGGTGGCAACTCCCAGATATGCTCTGAGTTAGTTCAAAATGACAAAAAAATACACTGAATCCACAGACATTGCTGACATCCTGGCAGCCAGGTTCAGTGCAAACTTCTTCCCCCCTTACCCCCCAAAAGAGCAAATGTCTATCCCAACAGAGTGTAGCCTCCCTGACATCACAGATGCACAGGTGAGAGCTGCCCTCTCCAAAGCAAAAAACACAGCATCAATGGGACCGGACGGTGTCCCGGGCTGCGTCTTACACGAACTCCAAGAAGAACTGAACCCTCACATAAAGTCACTGTTCAATCTCAGCCTTACTACAGGATATGTACCCAAGGAATGGCATACAGCAACAGCGGTCCCACTCCACAAAGGTGGTGTCACAACGGACCCAGGAAACTATCGCCCTATAAGCCTGACTAGCCTGGTCTGCAAAGCTATGGAGCGTATTATCATGAAACTCAGAAACAAAGACATTGGGAACCTCCAAACACTGGATCCTACCCAATTCGGCTTTGTTAAGGGCAGATCTTGCCTCTTGAACCTGGTCGACTTCTTTGAAACAGTCACCAAGGCCATAGATGAAGGGAAGGTAGTCCACACAGCCTACCTGGACCTCGCAAAAGCCTTTGACACAATACCCCACTCGGGCATCATAAATAAGCTCACCAACTTAAATATCAACCCTTATGTCACAAGATGGGCTGCAAACTGGCTCAGGGATAGAACCCACATGGTCAGAATTGCAGGTGCCATGTCAGACTCTAAACCAGTTACAAGTGGCGTCCCACAAGGCTCAGTCCTGGGACCTCTCTTGTTCGGTATATATTTCTCTGAGGTACAGGCTAACATGGGAGGACTATGGCTGACCAAGTTCACAGATGACTGCAAACTGGGTGCCATAATCGACTTACCGACTGACACAAGCATCCTCCAAAAGGGTCTCACAGAGACGAATAACTGGTGCCAGAGCCATGGCCTAAAGCTAAATGCCAAAAAGTGCATAGTCATCCCTTTGGGAAAAACAAAGTGCCCACAAATTACCACATAGGTGGTAATCCATTAAGTACGGAAGAAGTAATTAGGGATTTGGGGACCCAAGTAGATAGCAATCTCTCCTTTGACAATCACGTTGCCAAAGTGGTTAGAAAGACCTTCTATATAGCCCACCTTATCACGAAAGGGTTCACATCTAGATCAACATAGGTCATAGTGCCCCTCTACTCATCACTCATCAGGCCCATAATTGAATACAATGCCCCATTTGGGATGTACCTTACCCGACACCTGCAGCAACTGGAAAGACCCCAAAAGTACCTCACCAAGAGGATCAAGGGACTCAAACAGATGCCCTACGCAGTCTAAAGAAACTCCAGCTCTACTCAGTTGCTTACCGCCTACTCAGAGGCGATCTGTGCCTCATGTATAAAGCCATGTCCAACCCAGAATTAATGGACATGCTCCACCTCAGGAAATCCAAATCCTTTAGAGCTACACGCTCCAGGGAGTTAAACCTCAGCACAGAAATAAATAGGACATGCTGGAGGGACAGATTCATATCCCAGAGGCTCCCCTCACTCTGGAACAAAATCCCAATCCATGTTAGGCAGAGTCCCTCAATGACCCTCTTCAAGAGAAATCTTGACGAGTGGATGGGAGATCATAGGTTTACCCCTGGGATCTCTTCTGTGTCCCTACTAGACAGAGGCACAGTAAACTAACCTCAAAATGGCTATCTTCTATGACCTACTATACAGAGGCACAGTCAACTAATCTAAAAGGGTGGCGAAAACCAAACACACTCTGGCTAGGCTTACAAATGCCCTTGGCAGATAGCCTAGTATCAACCTATGAACCTATGAAGCAGAATTTAACATTTGTTGACCGGTAAAATCCAACTAAGACAGAGCCTGTTTTCAGCGTAGGCCTGGGGAGAAAAGCTCCAGATGCATGTCTTTGGAATGTGGATGGAAACAGGAGTACTCAGAGGAAACCCAGACGAACGCAGGGAGGACATGCAGACTTCACACAAAAGGCACCCCAGCCAAGAATTGAACCAGAGAACCTCTTACTGTGAGGCAACAACGTTAACCACTGCACCACTGTGCCACCTGATAATAAATCATAAACATTCTGCTTTTGCTTTTAAAATGCAACTAATAGAAATGAAATTATTAATACCAGGTGCAACACCAGCATTAAAAAGCAATTGCCAATAAAGTTTTCTCTGTTCCAATAACAGCCCCCAATTATCCCCTTTAATGGGTGAGAAACTTTTTCCTTGATAATAAAAGAAAATTTTCTAAAATCATCACACTGAGTTGAATCTTTATATAAAGCACCGGAACTGTTCCTCTTCAGAATAGCATAGGTGTATTGATATATTGTTGTTTTCAAGGGGCCCTTTGTCTTCCTAATATAAAACCCAAGGCAAGAGGAACAGAAGGAAATATATACAATGCCACTAGTATTACAATCATAACTGCCCCTGATGGAAATTAATTTTGAATAACCGGGAAAAGAAAAGTGTGTGCCATGAAAAATAAATCTACACAGTTTACATGCTCCACACCTTTTCATGCCCAAGTTCTTTGCAGAAATCCTACTCCTAGTATGACTCTGTTCCAGAATAGTTTTCAAATTCCTACTGTTCTTAAATACAAATCTAGGTTGTGGATCTAGTTTGTCAGGGAACTCATATGCACCAAAAACAGTACCCCAATGACTACTAATCATCTTTTTCAATGAATGTACATCCCTATTGCATTCTAACACCAGTGCTGTAGATAAGTTATTATTACTTGAAGTAGACCTTGTGGCTATCATGTCAACAGACTGATGTAGGAGTGGAACATATCTCAAAGTTCTCTGTGTTATTATCCAATCATAAAAAGCAGATCCACAGACCTACAATATATCTCTTAAAATGTAAAATGTATTTCTCACATAAGAAACACTAGTCAACTTTTGCGGTAAAACTTCATCAGGTGTAACATCCATAAAATTCAGAGCATTTAAATATCAACTCATAATCATGTGATCTACTACAAAAATTTTAAATAAACCACATGCTCAAAATTAAATTCCCTATACCTTATCATGAAGTTCATATAAGATGGGATGCAAAATTGAACAGTGTTTAATGCTCTTTTTATAAAGAGATATTTCTAGTTTACCTGTAGAATCTTTATTTATAGTAATGTCAAGAAAATCAATCTTATTTTCTTTTATAGTCTTCTTAAACCTTAAAAAATCAGTAGTAGTTGATATATAAGAATAACATTTTTGAAATTGTAAGAGGTTTCCCTTCCAAATTAAAAAAGACACCATCAACAAACCTACGATAAAGAACAATATAATTATAAGGATTTTCTTCTGCATAAGAAACATATTTACATTCCCATGTGTACAGCACAATATTAGCCTGAGTATTCATCATTGGCATTCCCATGGCCACCCCTTGGCATTATTTAAATAACATCTTGGAAAATAAATATATTATTAGTTAACACAGTCTCAAGAGGTTCACAAATCAGATCTAACATTGTTCTATCAAAGCCTGGGGTGGACAGTAAATGTGTTCTTGTATTATCTATTCCCTCATTGTTTGGGATCACCATAAACAATGAATCAACATCTAAAGTGATGAAATAATAGTTAGACAGTTCTTCACTTTGTGACCAGTCAAACAATTAAGAACATCTGAAGTATCCCTAACAATTATGTTAACATTTCTCAAACGTGACTTCAATTTTAAGTGGAAAAATTTGAAAATAGGCTCAGTAATCCACCCTCTGGCAGAAACTATCAGCCTAAAGGGTGGATTAGAAAGGGACTTATGTATCTTTGGGAGGGATTAAAATAATGGGATCTTGGGTACTCTAACAGTGAAATAATTAAACATTTCTAAAAATATTTGACCTTGTAACAGCACATCTTTGAACAAACATTCAATATACCTAGCTATTACCATGGCTTCATCTTTATCAATTTCTTTATAACTTTAAGTACCTAACATGGTAAATATACTATCCATATAAAATTCAGTGTCTAAAATTATGATGCCTCCACCTTTGTCAGCACCTTTAATGACTATAATCTCAATTTACATTAGATCATTAAGAGCTTTAGTCTGCTCGAAGTTGACATTATGAAATTAATTATTCTTCTGTGTTTTAGTAATAAATTCATAAACGTGCTGTATGGCTTTCTCAAATGCCCAAATTACATGGTTAGTAGGAGGAACAAAGGTGCTTTTTTTTCATTTACATTGCTCAGACACATTAGAACATTGATTACCAAAGAAAGCCTTTAAATGCATGGAACAATCAACCTGAACTTTGCCCCTTACCCCTGTGACAGTGCATTCTCGGAGTTGGAATATTTATTAAGGGGTGCACATCGGTGGGTTTGTTTTAGTAATAGTTTTTGAATTCGGGATTGCCAAACAGTTACTTACCATGTGGGAAATGTCAGCTCTCCAGTTGTCAGTAATATGACGTGTCGTTGAAGTTGGTTTTGGTGAAGTGGGCTGTCAATTAACTAAAGGCAACCCATTTAAAAATTGCTGGAATTGTAGGGTTTCTTACTCTGAAAAAATTAGTTAATTTAACAGGTAGGTTATAAGTAATGCTCATATCCTCCAGTGAAATGTCTACTGCATGATATGCAATATTTATTTCATTAAGTGAAACTTCTGAAAAAAATTCACCATTGGTCAAATATTCTAACATTTTCTAAGAGTACATATGACAGTCCATAATAACAACCCCCCCATCAGCTGTCATTATTCCCAAATTTCTATAATTAGTTAATAAATTAAATAATTTCTTTTCATTACTAGTCTTACACCAATCCCTTGTGTCATTCTCACATAACTTTTCAAAAAGGGCAAAAGGTTGTAAAAGCGGCGGGTTGAATATACTTTTCCTAGTCAGACCAATATCAGGTTTGATTTTAGGTGCCAGGATACATTCAAAATTTAATTTTCTTCCAAAACGTTTAAATTCTAATAAGACATCAACAACACTGGGATAATGTGCAGTAACATACTTAAAACCTTTTTGAAAAAGCAAACCAAACACAGGTGTAATGTCTTTGCGAGGATAATTGTAAATTTTAAAGTATCCAAATTCAACTACAGTAGTTGACACATTTGCAAAGGGTGTCAGTATTAAGTCCACTGATAAAAACTGCCTGTTCATATAATTCCCCCTCTGGCAGCCCTGTCTCATGTTGGTAGGCAGTGGATTGAAACTCATCCCCTGTTCCTTTGCTTTCTTCTTCTTCAGTCCCCTTGATCTGTATGGGATACCCTCCACTAAAAAACCTTCAGATACAATGTCAGATGGATTATTATAATTGTTATATGAAACACATTTATGTGGTTGCTTTCCATGTTTCCAACCCATCTGAGGATTTGGATATGTTATTTTATTCTTATAATCAAAACATATCTATGTGGTTGTTTTCCATGTTTCCAACCCATCTGAGGATCTGGATATGCTGTTTTATTCTTATAATCAATCTCATCCCTAAAACTCTTCTTCTGTTTTCTTTTAAAAATAGATGAACCATAATCATCTACACATAGAAAGATGTTACAAAAGTTATCCAAGTAGTTGGGAAATGACAAATCCTTATTAATAGCTTCATTCAAATTCTAAATTTATTCTTCGAAAATGTATATTTGCCTAACGTTATTATTCACCATAATTTGCATAAGTTCAAAACTGGTATGATGAAATAGATCCAGATTTTCATGGTGAAAAACTGACCCGGACACTACATATGGATACTTAAATATACGTAGACCCTCAGGTACACACTTGTTCTGAACACAATCTTTTAAAAATGAATTATCCAACTGTTAGCCAGATGTTTCTTAAACAACTTCTCAAAGTTTCTTATTTTTTTACATTTAAAGTAAGAATTGCTGGATGGTTAGTATATCATAATCTGTTTATAGAACATTACAAAATTAACATTTACTGCCTTTATTTTGACTTATAAAATGCAGTTTAAAGCATTAAAGTGAACAAATGCCACCAATGTAAAGATTACTTTGTCCTGAGTAGTTTGCCATTTACAGTTTTAACACTCATGGTTCCAGAGATATGAATATTTGTTTGCATTGTAAGGTGATAACCAATTTTTTAAAGGCTCAAGCTGCACCAACTTTTGGTGTTTTGGCACCAGTCTTATTATTTAAGGAAAAGGAAATGATATTGTGCTGCATCTGATGAAGTTCTGGTATTAATCGGAATGAAAGAGCTTGGTTATTAAAGGGTTGTAGCAACACAAACGCAGCTTGATAGTAAAGCCTTTATTAAATCCACTTCACGATGCTGAATGCAATAAAAAATATATATAACCAAGCGCTTTCACTTGGCTTCTACAGAGCTTTATCAAGGTGAAACAGATAACTGCTCCATTTCTAGCAATTTATACTCTTCACAAGGTCACATGACCTAATTAATTAAACCCTTGAAATACTACAATTGTGGAGTGAAAGGTGTGGTGTATTTGGGGTTCTGTGAGGTTTGTAAAGGGTTTTATGTAGGTAAAACCGAACTAATTTTAAGAAGAAGAGTATATGAACATTTTAATGATATTACTAACCATAAGGAAAGTAACGCTTTTTATAAACATTCCTTGACTTGTGAAAATATGCATATAAAATTTATTATACTTGAACAAATTACACCGGATGTTAGAGGTGGTAGCTGGGAAACCAGACTGGAATATCGGGAATTATTCTGGCAATTGAAACTTGATGCCAGCAGGTTTCCTGGTATGAATGAAAACATTAATATAAATAGTGTCTTAAAAATGAGACAAGCTAGATTGTAACAGCCCAAAATTTTATTTAGTTATATTAATGTTGTTTCTGTTGCAATTTGAGTTCAGTAACATACGCTTAAACTAAGGAATGTTTTAGGTGAGATTACACTGAATCAGATATAACAACTTGTTTTTTAATTGGGACACATATATGAAAAAAGTTTTTTTTGGTTTTATTTATTATATATATTAAGTGGTCCAGGTTTCTTTGTTAATTAATGAAAAGTCATTTTTATGATAGTTTTTTTTATGTAGTAATAGTTTTTATTAATGAAAAAGTTTATATTTATGTATTTTATTTGAAATTGGTTTAATTAATTAGGTCATGTGACCTTGTGAAGAGTATAAATTACTAGAAATGGAGCAGTTATCTGTTTCACCTTGATAAAGCTTGGTAGTAGCCGAGTGAAAGTGCTTGGTTGTATATATTTTTTATTGCATTCAGCATCGTGAAGTGGATTTAATAAAGGATTTACTATCAAGCTGCGTTTGTGTTGGTATTGGCCACGCAAAAGGAATTTGATAATAATATTGCCTGGTTGTAGCTTTCCGGGTCCTGTTGTGCTGGACTTTGTTACTTCTTGGTTCAACTTGTTCTTTTTTGGTATTAAAGGGTTGTGACACACTGTCTGGCTTTTTTTATTTTTTTGTATTCAGTACATCTTTAATGGTTTGGTTATTTAGAGTACTAGAGTAACAATATCTATTATACACACAGTAATAAATATTCAGCTATATTATCCCACACAACAGTAGGGTAATCAGCTGTTGTTTTCCCCAAGAGGCAAAGTAACAGCTTTATTCATCTCCAGGGCAATATGGATAGCAATCTGTAGTACTGGGCCTATTGTCCAAGGCAGTATGAATAGCAAGCAGTAGTACTGGGCCTATTGTCCAAGGCAGTATGAAAAGCAAGCAGTAGTACTGGGCCTATTGTCCAAGGCAGTATGAAAAGCAAGCAGTAGTACTGGGCCTATTGTCCAAGGCAATATGAATAGCAATCTGTAGTACTGGGCCTATTGTCCAAGGCAATATGAATAGCAAGCAGTAGTACTTGGCCTATTGTCCACGGCAATATGAATAGCAAGCAGTAGTACTGGGCCTATTGTCCAAGGTAATATGGATAGCAATCTGTAGTACTGGACCTATTGTCCAAGGCAATATGAATAGCAAGCAGTAGTACTGGGCCTATTGTCCAAGGCAATATGAATAGCAAGCAGTAGTACTGGGCCTACTGTCCAAGACAATATGAATAGCAAGCAGTAGTACTGGGCCTACTGTCCAAGGCAATATGGATAGCAATCTGTAGTACTGGGCCTATTGTCCAAGGCAATATGAATAGCAAGCAGTAGTACTGGGCCTATTGTCCAAAGCAATATGAATAGCAATCTGTAGTACTGGGCCTATTGTCCAAGGCAATATGAATAGCAAGCAGTAGTACTGGGCCTATTGTCCAAGGCAATATGGATAGCAATCTGTAGTACTGGGCCTATTGTCCAAGGCAATATGAATAGCAAGCAGTAGTACTGGGACTATTGTCAAGCTACTGAGCACTAAAATATTGAGTCATTTTGACAAAAAAGTAGATAAAACAGTATCTGAATGAAATAAAACATAAGCGAAGGAAAAAAAAAATTTGAGGAGGGGGCTTCTCCCAGCTCTTCTGCAGGACGTGACCTTCTGCATCCCACACTTAATATAATCAATTACAACATCACTACATCACCCCAGAGAGAACTGCACTCACTAAACCAACATCTACTACTCGCTCAAAAACTGAAAAGTCATAAAAGTGACTGTCTATACCCTGGATATCTTGTTACACCATGGAAGTTGACCCCAACAACTATCCGAAATATCTCACGTAATCTACAGTTTAAAATCTCTTTGAAAACGTACCTATTAACACAATGATCCTGCACTTATAACAACCCTATTACAAAGCCCCTTTCTTGCTCTAAATCTTATTCAAACAATAACTTAATATTCCAGTAAAGTCATATCTATTAACAAAACAGTGCTGCCCTTATACCAGTCTCATAACATCGTTTACTTCTCACAAACACAAATCAAACAAGTGTCACAAATTGTCATACTTTTAAATAATCCCCTGGTGATCAGTCTCAAGTGAATTTTATCGATTTGGATAAAATATGGATATATCTCATTTACTATCTGTGTACTGAAATTACACTGTCACTATATATATGTGGGTCTAGGACTCTTATACGAACGCACTTTTTACCGAATCGCGAATGGGCGGGCATACTTACACGAAAATGCTTTTCACCGAAGCAGCATTTTTGCATAATTATGTCTGTTGTGCCAGTCATACTATGGTGTGGATAAGGGAACATTTCCTTTTCTCCACTGTAGTGCAATCTCAGAGTGAGAATATTAAAGTAGGGGGGTGTGGGGGGTGCAGGGGGGCTTGCCCCTCTGTGTAAAAGTAGATTTAATGTTTTTTTTTAACACACTTTAGCGAAAGCACTTTTTCGGTGAAAAAAGTTGAGATCCCTCATCAAATTCTCTAAAGCTAGCTATGAAAACAGAATTGCAGCAGATAGTAAAGACAACCACAAGGCATTCTATTGTTATGTAAACAATCTCCATGGCAATACCCAGATTTGCTCTGAGCTACTGCACAATGGTACCCCTATACCAAGCCACCAGATATTGGCAATATACTGGCTGACAGATTCACTGCCAACTTTACCCCCCAAGGAACTAATCACAATACCACTAGATTGCCAGGCACCCAGTATTACTGCTGCCCTGGTTAAAACAGCCCTGTCCAAGGCCAGGAATACAGCTTCTATGGGACCAGACAATATCCCTGGCTGTGTTCCACATGAACTACAGAATGAACTGGCACCTCACAAGTGTGCCCTGTTCAATTACAGTCTCACCTCAGGCTTTGTCCCTACTAAAGGACACACTGCTACAGTCATCCCTATCTACAAAGGAGGAGCGACTACAGACCCTGGGAATTATTGCCTTATTAGTCTGATGAGTCTGATATGCAAAGCTATGGAACGCATCATCATCATGGACCTAATAAACAAGGATATAGGGAATCTCCAAACTCTGGATCCCACACAGTTTGGTTTTGTGAATGGTAGATCATGCCTGCTCAACTTGGTCGACTTCTTTGAGTCAGTCACCAGAGCTGTGGATGAAGGCAAGGTGGTTCATACAGCCTACCTTGATCTGGCCAAGGCCTTTGATATCATTCCCCACTCAGGAATCATAGAAAAACTCACTAAGCTAGGCATCAACCCATACATCAATAGGTGGGTTGCAAACTGGCTCACAGGTAGAACCCACAGTGTGAAAGTAGCTGACTCCAAATCAGACTGCTGAGCAGTCACGAGTGGAGTCCCATAGGGTTCGGTCCTGGGTCCTCTCCTGTTTGGTATCTACTTCTCTGAAGTCCAGGCCAATATGAAGGGACTCTGTCTGACAAAGTTCACAAATGATTGCAAGTTGGGAGCTGTTATTACCTCCCCAAGTCATGTTGACATCCTGGAGAAAGGCCTCACTGAGATCAACGACTGGTGTCAGAACCATGGCCTTAAGCTTAATGCCAAAAAATGTGTCATTATCCTCTTTGGGAAAAACCCGGTAACCATGAATTACCACATCGATGGTAGTCCACTGAATACAGAAGGTGTTATAACAGATCTGGGAACACAGGTTGACAGCAACTTCTCTTTTGACCACCACATTGTCACTGTGGTCAGAAAGTCCTTCTATGTGGCACATCTCATTACTAAGGGTTTTGCATCCAGGAAGAAAGAGGTCATTGTCTCCCTCATTAGGCCGATCATCAAGTACAATGCCCCATTTGGCATGTACCTCACTAGACACCTGCAACAACTGGAGAGGCCACAGAAGTACTTCACAAAGAGGATGCTAGACATTAAACACATGTCCTACATGGACAGATTAAAAAAACTCCAACTATTTTCTATCTCATATTGCTTACTTAGAGGCGATCTCTGCTTGACTTACAAAGCCATGTCTGACCCAGCTCTGTTAGAAATGCTACATCTAAAGAAATCCCAATCCCTCCACACCACACACTTCAGAGACCTCAAACTTATTACCACAATCAACAGAACATGCTGGAGGGACAGGTTCATAACCCAGAGATGGCCCATGCTATGGAATAGACTTCCCATACATGTCAAGCAGAGCACCTCAGTGGCCCTCTTCAAGAGAAATCTTGATGAGTGGATGGGAAATAGAAAGTTCACCCCAGGGATCACTCCAGTGGCTTTACTCAACAGAGGCAAATGGGAACTAAGGTCGGGTGGCACAATACCAGGGTAATCCTATGGTCTGGGCTTGTAAAGGCCCCAGGGCTATTAGTCTAGTGCACACCTATGAACCAAGTCACCTTCAATAAATTTGTGTTTTATGCAACCATAACTCAGCAAAGTAAATATTTTTTCCACATTCTAGTCTACAGCATGCAAAAAATATCATGCATATTGAATAATATAGTATACACAAGTACCTCCCCCAACTCTGTGGTGATACTGGGACATTGAAAACATCCAGAGGAAAGATGACTCTCAAACTCGTGTACGCACAAGTTACAGTGTACACGAATTGTACACCTGCACCATGGAGAAACTTGGATGTATCATAACCTGACACACTGGTGATACAGGGGTGTACAGAGCACCCCGAAAGAAAAGGAGTCTCAGATCATGTGTACTGTAAAGTTACTGCACATGTTCTGTTAACCCTGAAAAGAACACAAAGAACAAATATCCTATTTTATGGGGCAGGAATTCAGCCAGCTGCATGCATGTTGCCGTGCCAAGCTCACTCTTATTTATTTATTTATTTATTTTATTTATTTAAATTTGTTGACCGGGAGTGTCCGACTGGACGTGGGTCCATTTTCAGCGGAGGCCCGGGGAGAAAAGCTCCACAGTAAAATAAACAGACAGTAGTTACATTGGATTACATAGTGATTAACAATTTAACATAGAAATTACTTACAACATATTTACAGATGAAGAACATAGTACATCAGTAGACAACTAGAATTTTTATCTGTGAAGTACATAACAGGCATTAACAAATGTAACAATGAGAAGTTCCTGCTGTATAATAAGTACTAGGCTTATGAGCATCTGAGCTTGCTATCATCAAGGTAGTTAGTGGAGGTGAAAGAAAGGTAGTAGTTGGATGGGGTGGATGATATTAGAGTGGGAGTTGCAAGGGCATAGCCAGCATATTTTTAGGTGCGCTTTTAATAAAGTTTTGAAGTTGGTGCATGATGGTACGGAGGTAATTGTGGGTGGGAGTGAGTTCCATAATTTGGCTATGGCGCAAGAGAATAGTGCTTCACCAGCAGAGTTATTGGCTTTAGTGATCTGCAAGTGATTTTTGTTGCTGGATTTTAGTGGTCTGGTGGTGCGATAGGGTTGGAGTAGATTCTGGAGGGATGGGACATTTAGTGGATGGTTTACTAGTTTGTGGGTGAGTGAGAGTTGATACCACTGAAGGAGGTGAGGGAGTTCAAGCCAGCCCAGTTCAGCAAGTGAGAGACAGTGGTGACTACGGTAGGATGCCCCTGTGGCGAATTTTGCGATTTTGTTGTAGCAGGTCTCTAGCTTGTTTAGATCACATTGCCTTAGGTTGGTATATACTGGAGAGGCATAAAGTAGGGTGGAGATAAGGTGAGAATTTGCTATTGAAATCTTTGCTTCTTTGGTGAGAAATTGTTTATTTCTGTATAATCCTCCTAGTTTTTTGTGGACTTTTTTTATGGTCATGGATATGTGAATGTCAAATTTTAGTTTATTGTCTATTTCCACTCCTAGCAATTTGGTGTGTTCAGTTGGGTATATAGTGGTGTTGTCTTTTGCTGTGATGTTAAAGTGAGAGTTGTTTTGAGTATGTTTGGTGGGTTGGAAGATGAGTAGTTTAGTTTTGTTTGGGTTGAGTATTAATTGGGCATCGGATAACCATGTTTCAACAGAGGAAAAGGCTTCCTGTGTGACTTTTTGCAGTTTGGGTAGGGACTGGGCTGAGCAGATGATGGTAGAGTCATCTGCGTATTGGATGAGTGTGCCATGTTTGGTGGCAGAGGCTAGATTATTGGTGTAAACAGAGAAAAGTAGGGGTCCAAGGATGGATCCTTGGGGAACCCCTATGGAGACAGGTAGTTGGGGAGATATGTCATTCTGCCATACAACGGATTGTTGGCGGTCAGACAGGTAACTGAAACCAGTTGGTGACTGATTGTGAGAAGGATAGGTTATTGAGGACAGAGATAAGTTGTTTGTGTGGGACCATGTCAAATGCTTTAGATAGGTCTAGGAAAGTAGCAGAGGAGAGATAGCCATTGTTTTTATGCTGAAGGATAGTGTTAGTAAAGGAGAGTAAGGCAGTGGTGGTGCTATGGTTTGGTCGGAAACCATGCTGAGTACTGGAAAGGAGGTTGTTAGTAAGGAGGTAGTGTGAGACCTGAGAGTGTATGCATCTCTCTAGTAATTTGGAGAGTGGAGAGAGAATAGCTATGGGGCAGTAATTGGTTAGTTCTGCAGAGGGTCCGCCTTTGTGGAGGGGAAATATATGTGAGACTTTCCACAATGTGGGAACGTAACTTTCTGACAGAGATCGGTTAATCAAGATGGATACTCGGTAGGCCAGAGCATGCTAAGTCCTTTCAAGGATAAAGGTAACCCCTTGTTTACATGTGTATATGCACATGAGGGTGAATGGTAACTAGTTGTGCATTTATGTGTATCTGTGATCATATGTATATATGTGGTTATGGGGGTGTAGGTGTTTGTGTGGCTGCATATATATGTGCTTATGTGCGTGTGTGTAAAATTATTTCATTTGCTAAAACACTATCAACTAATGGTAATTCACCAACAGAGTTCTCTGACATCAGCAGATAATCAGTAGTGAAAGCCAGCAAAACCCTTTAAATGACTTGTCCTTATTGCCTTTTATGCAGGGGAACATTTTTATTATATATTAAATAACAGTGTGGAAATAAAACCTTTACAATATACTGTATTAAATATTAAAAGTACAAGGGATGCACATGCACATATATAACTGTGTCCATGCGAATGTGCGCATCTGTGTGTGTTAATATATACATATATGTGGTCTGTGTGCATGAGCTTATGTTTGTATACGAGTGTACATATATAACTGCTTGCTTTAATGTGTGAATATATATGGATATGTGTGCACGCGCGCGCACGCGCGCGCGTGTGTGTATATGTGTGTATAAAATCATATACATATTTATCTGTACATATCTATATTAATATAAAATATATATAGATACTTGTGCATGGTTATATATGTATTTATGTATGTATGTATGTATATGTAGTGTGACAGTGGTGAGGACTGCAGTGGGAGTGACAGATCCATTTAAGGTGGAGGTGGGATTATATCAAGGATCAGCTCTGAGTCCTTTCTTATTTGCAGTGGTGATGGACAGGTTGACAGATGAGATCAGACAGGAGGCCCCATGGACTATGATGTTTGCAGATGACATTGTGATCTGTAGTGAGAGTAGGGAACAGGTTGAGGAGGCCCTGGAGAGGTGGAGATATGCTCTAGAGAGCAGAGGAATGAAGGTCAGCAGGGCTAAGACAGAATATATGTGTGTAAATGAGAGGGAGGGTAGAGGAATGGTGAGGATACAGGGAGTAGAGTTGGTAAAGGTGGACGAGTTTAAGTACTTGGGATCAACAGTTCAGAGTAATGGTGAATGTGGAAGAGAGGTGAAGAAGAGAGTACAGGCAGGGTGGAATGGGTGGAGAAAAGTGTCAGGAGTGATTTGTGACAGACGGGCACCAGTAAGAGTGAAAGGGAAGATCTACAAGAGGGTAGTGAGACCAGCTATGTTATATGGGTTGGAGACAGTGGCATTGACAAAAAGGCAGGAGTCAGAGCTGTAAGTGGCAGAGTTAAAGATGTTAAGATTTGCACTCGGTGTGACTAGGATGGATAGGATTAGGAATCAGTATATTAGAGTGTCAGCTCATGTTGGACAGTTTGGAGACAAAGCAAGAGAGATGAGATTGCGTTGGTTTGGACATGTGCTGAGGAGGGATGATGGGTATATTAGGAAAAAGATGCTAAGGATGGAGCTGCCAGGTAAGAGGGAAAGAGGAAGGCCTAAGATAAGGTTTAGCGATGTGGTGAGAGAGGACATGCAGGTGGTTGGTGTGACAGAGCAAGATGCAGAGGATAGGAAGAAATGGAAAGAGATGATCTGCTGTGGTGACCCCTAATGGGAAAAGCCGAAAGATGATGATGATGATGTGTGTATGTATATATATTTGTGTATATGTGTGCATCAAAGTATATACATGTGCAAGTTTTTGTATCTGGGGCTGATTCCAAAAGACTTGCTCTTGATATATGTGACTTACTCCAGTGTAAGCCTGCTTTATAGATAGACAAGGAGTAAGTCACTTATATGAAATCCTTTTGGAATTTGGCCGTGTGTGTGTGTGTGTGTGTGTGTGTGTGTGTGTGTGTGTGTGTGTGTGTGTGTGTGTGTGTGTGTGTGTGTGTGTGTGTGTACCACATAGCATATACTAGTATAGGTTTTAGTGTGTGTGTGTGTGTGTGTGTGTGTGTGTGTGTGTGTGTGTGTGTGTGTGTGTGTGTGTGTGTGTATGAGTTACCTGTGTGCTTGTATGTATCTGCATGTGTGTGTGTGTGTGTGTGTCTGTGTTTCTGTGTGCATGTGTCTATAACTGTATGTGTGTGTGCGTGTGTCTAGACTTAAGAATAAATTGTAAATTTTTTTGTTTATAAAATGTTTTTGTCCACTTAGAACTCATCTTTTCTGTCCTGTCCCACAGTGTACCACATCCATGGAGGATCTACCAGCTATTCTCTTACCACCGACCTATTCTGGTATTTGTGAGCCAGTTTGGATCCAAAATGAGTTCTGAGGACTTGACGCATCTGTGTGTCTGTCCAGGGGTGGGTTTATGCCCAACCTTCTTCCTTTCCCCACTCCCCATACTTGATTATGTCTGAGCAGACTCCCTTCTTTGACCCATGCCTCCACTTAGGAAGTGTATCAGTGAGCACCCTCCCACCTGGGACAGGCACACCCATTCCTTTCCTGAAGCTCCATCAGTTATCCGAGCTGCTAATTGAACCCAAGTCAGCTAGCCAGTAATCAGGGCTTTATAGCAAATGCCAGTAATGTAATAATGAATTACAGATTCAAACAACACTGGAAGAAAATAATTCACTACACAGCACATCATATTCTGATACTGATCACAACACCTTGTCCACAGTTAGGGTACTCCCTGCATCAATGCCACTGACTTGTAGCTTAATTTCTGCTGGATACATTTCATGCTAACAGAAAGTATTTCACAATGACCCTTACTGTCTCTGCTATACAATTTAGCAATAAATGGCAAAGATGCCTTTGTACTCTCTCACTATCCTTTTGGAAGTATACAATGTGTACAAATCTCTAGCTGATCCACACAAAAATGAAAGTGTGGTAAAGGTAACCCCATCCATTCTGTGAAGGCTTCATTCTGCTGTGAGCACCACCAGCAGACATGAGATGTAGTCTGTTAAAAGAAGCCATATTAGCAACAATGTGTCACTTGTGTGGTGCAGGTGCCTTCTTGTAGTACAGACATAATGTATTGCCGGCATATGCGATGTGATGTCAAGTGCTATGTAGAATTCTGTAGAAATATTGGTATCAGGAATATTCTTTGTGTGGTTTTTCAGCCCATGTCTGCTTTCTGTTTCAGTTTATCATGTCAGTTAAATTTTGCCTAACCTTATACCAAATAAACATGTTTTCAATGAAAACTATATAAATATGCTAAAGGTTTACAGAAAAATGACTACATGCGGTTTGAAGAATTCCTAGTACGACTGCTTTCAAGTGATTTGTTCCTTAATTTAGTTCCAACATCCTGTGGCTGTGGTCATATGATTTGAATATGTACATGCTGAGCTGAAAAGATTTCTAGATAATGTTTTTATGACACTGAAAATGAAACAATGAATGTGTGTAAAAATGTAAATGTCTATTGACATGTCCAGGCATACGCTATCTATTATTGATATACTGAGTGACATAGAGTCAGATGATACTAGGATATGCAAGCAGAAACTAGAGTCATATGAATTAAAGGCATCCAGATTATTTCAATACTAGTATGAACAAAAGGGCTAATAAAAAATAATTTTGAAGCATACTTAAATATGCTACCAACACATGAAACGCCTTATGAACTGCAGAAGGAGGCAATTGTCGGTACATTGTGGGTGCTGTGAAGAGCTTTTTTGGCAATCGTCAAACACTGAAGCAATACCAGTTTCATGAGTTTTTAAGTATACACTGACTTGGCATTAAAACTCTAAATTTTTGGAAAAACTCAACAAAGACAAAAAAACATGTACCATTAGTATACACTTTTTTGAAATAAATCTTACTACTGCAAGGTATATAGCTCTTGCACTCCTTACCTTTTTCTTCAGTTCTTCTCTGACTTGAGAGAGAGTTTACTTACCTGTCTGAATCAAGCTGCAGGTTCAATTCCCCCAACACACTTTCTAAGCTAGCATTTAAAATGAATGCTGACTACCTCAGCTGGTGGCTATTACATGCATAATGAGTTTCACAGGTATTAGATAATCATCATCATCATCATCATCAACCCCCTTCTTCTCATTTTCTACATGGGATTGGGTTGTCATGTTACCCTTTGCCATGTGTCTCGATTCACTGTCACACTCCTGCCTTCTTTGATGCTCAAGCCCCATGTGTCTCGATTCACTGTCACACTCCTGCCTTCTTTGATGCTCAAGCCTGACTGTCACAGATTTTCTCTTGCACAATCCCTCCACCTCTTTGCTGGATTCCCTCATTTCCTCTTACCTTCTTCCTGTCTGTCCTAAATCTTCTTCATCAGATTGTCTTCTACTTCTCTACACAGGTGCCTGAACCACAGTAATCTGTTCTCTTTGATCTTTTCTGCAATTGGAGCTATTTTGGCTTCTGCTCTTATGTCCTCATTTCTTCAACTGCCCCACAGTGTGCATCCTACCACCCTTCTCAGGCACTTCAGCTCCATCACCTCTAGCTTTCTCATCTGCTCTGCCTTCACTGCTCAGGTTTCTGCACCATACAGTAGTACTGGTCAAACCACTGTTTTGTACACCTTACTTTTCAGCTTCTTTGGCATTTTTTCTGTCATACACTACATCTGACACTCTATGCTAGTTGGCTGCAGCCCCCCTGATTCTAGCGTTTACCTCTTCATTCAGACCTCCCTTCTCCTCAACCACCTCTCCCAGATACTTGAAACTGTTAACCTGTTCCACTATATTCCTTTCCATCTCAGTTCTCAGCTTCTTCTGATTTCCCCAGTTTACTGTGATTACCACTGTTTCATCTGTACTTAGTTTCATCCCATGTGCCTTCAGTTCTACATTCCATTCCCCTATCCTTTGCTGAACATCCTGGTCAGAGTCTCCCTGTAATGCCACATCAACTACATACAGCAACTTTTTTGATCTTTCCCTTCCGACCGGTTTGCTAAAGTAATCCATCACCAGTATGAACAGAAGTGGGCTCAGAGCTGAAGCCTGTGAAGCCTGGTGCACACCCACTCCCACTGGGAACCTTTCTGTGAGACCGAACACTGTTCATACTTGACTCATTAGGTCCTTGCAGATAGACTGAACTAATGCTACCAATGTTTCTGGGCCTTCAAACCACAGCAGTGCTACCCAAATTAGTTTTCTTGGGACCTTGTTATATGCTTTCTCCAAGTCTAGGAATGCTTGGTTGGATTCTTTCCTCATCTCTAGCTTGTTCTCAGCTATCTGTCTCACTGCAAATATTAGGTCAGTTGTGCTGCATCCTAATATGAATCCAAACTGCTCATCTCCCATCTTACTTTCTACTACTCTGCATATCCATTTATCTATCACCCTCTCTAGAACTTTTATGCAGTGTGACAGGAGTTTGATACTTCTGTACTGCCCATAGTTGTGGATTCCCCCTTTATTCGTGTACACTGGCACAAGTATGCTTATTCTCCAGTCATCTGAGATATGCCTTTCTCTCCACACTGCTATGAGTATCCTTGGGAGCCATTTCTCCCTTATCTCACCCAGCACCTTTATCATATCTGCTGTGACCTCATCTGAGCCTGCTGCTTTCCCTGACTTCATTTTCCTTAGTGCTATTCTTACTTCTTCCAGGGGTGAGCTCCTCTTCTTCTGCCCTTGTAGGCTTGTCTGGGGCAGTACAGCTTCTGTGGGGTTTTCTTCATTCAGAAGCTGCTGGAAGTCCTCCTTCCATTTGCCTTTGATGTCCTGTGGACTGATGATCAAGTTGTTGTTGGCATCCCTTGTGAAGGATGTCTTGCTATCTTCTTTATCTTTCTGCCTTTCTCTTGCAACCTGCTATAGTTTCTTTGTGCCACCTACTGGGTCACTTTGCAGAAGCTGGTAGAGTGCCTATGATGCCAAAGTTCTTTGCTATTGCAACTATTTTCATAGCTTCTTTGGTAGCCAACCAGTATTCCTTCCTAGCCTTGCCTGTCTTTTCTATCTCTCACTTTTTCATGCACTCCTTTTTTTGATGACTTCCTGGATTTCTGCATTCCACCACCAGCTTTCCTTAGGTACCTTATTTCCATACGTGGCTTGGCCACATGCTGTTTTGAGGTGCTGCCATTCTTCTTTAACGTCACTTATTTCCTTCTATTCTTGGGGTGCTAGAGCCCCGGGTAATTTCTTGAACTGTTGTGCTTTTTCTCCAGTCAACTTCCAGGTCTTCAGCCTGGTCTCTGTTGACTTTAGAGCTTTCTCTGACCATTGCTTAGAGATGATTATGGCAAGCAGTGGTTTATGCTGTGGGCTGACTGTTTCACTGTTTCATTGATTCTGCCCCAGTGCCTTTTCCTTACTAGGAGGAAGTCTACCTGAGTTGCACAATGGCCATTCTTTTATGTGATTTTGTGACTGTCTGTCTTTCTGAACCATGTGTTGGCTACTATTAAGCCATTTTCCAGACATAAGTCTAGAATGGCCTCTCCTTTTTTATTCCTGTTACCCCACCTATGAGAACCCTGAAAGTCCTTATATCATGTTCTGTCAAAAAGGCTAATATCCTATTGTATACCAAAAACGTTTACAGTGCCTGCTTATTAGATGCTCATAGGAATGATTAATGTGTCTAGTCTCCATTCTTGTTCCTGACAAAGACAGACATTTTTATATGAGGGAGAGTGAGTCACTTAGAGCTACACTAGGTGACTCCCATTTTTTGAACAATACATGCAACTACAGAAATAGCTTACAGTGGAAGCAAGTCACAGAGCTCTGTTTTTGCAGAGTTCATGTATGTGCACAAATAGAAGGAAAATATAAAGTCTGAGACCTCAGAACCTTTTGTATAGGCTTTCTGTAACCATGACATAAAACTCAAACAAGTTGAAGTGATGAGCTGCAGAATACGCACGCACGCACGCACGCACACACATGCACGCACTCACTCACACACACACACACACACACACACACACACACACACACACACACACACACACACATGCGCGCGCACGCACTCACACACACACACGCGCGCGCACACACACACACACACACACACACACACACACACACAACTCATTTAGCAATTTCTTTATATTTAGAACTGTTTTAGATATTTCAATTACATAACTGCAAAAAGTCTTTCTGTACATATGAAGCATTTTAGAAGTCTGGAGAGCAGAATAGATCCATCTTCTAAGTGCATTAAGGAAGTTGATGGTGTTGGAGGTTGTATGATAACCACTCAAATGAGTGCAGAAAAGCACTTAGACTTCATTTTCATGTCTTATGCGTAGGGACATTTAGTTTGTACACAAAATGCAACACCTTCACATACTTTAAAGCTTACTTGTTTCTTACTTATGTCAAGTTTTTAGCATGGTCACTGATCTGTAGGTGTTTCCATGATGACATTATATGTTTGGCACTGTAGGGGTTAACAGATAAACTAGATAGCATCTGGTGTTATATGTAAATGTTGCTGCCTAATTCCTATGTCTAGTACTTCAGTGGACATATTTCTTACACTTTCATGTAATGGTGTCATGAAGAAAAAGTTAAATGTATGGAATTATGCTGACAAGTTGCAGTGTAGATATGCTGAGTGCCTAAACCTATGTATCATAGTCATGTCAAGGATGGCCCTGGAGTACCTTAGGTACAGCAGCCTGCATTCTCTACCCACACCACCACATCTGATTCAGGGAGTTGAGTCAATAGCTCTCAACCATCTAGAACATAATTCACTAAATAATGATAGTGCTTTAAGCTCCAGTCTTCCTATCTTTTTTGGAAATACATGGTAACACAAAACACTATTTTAGCAACTTTCTAAGATTATACAAGCAATATTTAAAAAGGGTCCCTGGTTTTGGCCCTTTGCTCCCCCCCAAATAAATTTTGGCTTTTTCCAGATTTCTTCTGCTGTGAAATTGAGAGATTTAATTGAGTCAAATGGGTGGTGCAGTGGTAGTGTTGTTACTTCACAGTAAGCGGTTCTCTGGTTTGATTCTTGACTGGGGTGCTTTCTGTGTGGAGTTTGTATATCCTCCCTGTGTTTGTGTGCATTTCCTTTGGGTGCTCCAGTTTCCTGCCATGTTACAAAGATGTGTGTAGAGCATTTCTTCCTGGGCATTTGCTGAAAATTGGCTCTGTTCCAAGTTGGACTTTCTTGGTAAACAAATGTTAAATAAATAAAGCATTTTACAAGGAGCTGAGAGCTTCAGGGGAAGAGAAGTTTAGTGCTGCTTATTCCAAGTCTGTTTGCATTGTTAGTAGCAGAACAGATAGTAGCCTTACTTTTGATGCAGAAGGCTGTGAGTTCTATTCCCACAGTATGCAGATAGATCGCTGATACTGTGCTGTATTGTACTTTAAAGGGACTGGATGCTGCAGTCCTGTGAATGTTACCTAGTAACTATGAACCTGTTATCAGTTTGCCATCCATTCCCTATTGCAATTTTACTAGCTTATCATTTTTTAATGTAACATAGGCAATTTATTCTTCAAGGGCAACAGCCACTTTATTTGTAGATGAAACAATGAAATATAACATTGTTTCCTAGCAGCAACCTCTTCATTAGTTAGAGATCCCTTTAATGTGGAATTATTTAGATAACTGACTTCTGCAGACATTTTGCATATTTGCTGATATTAGTGGATTGTAATGACAGAAGTTTGAGTGGCCTTTTATGGTTGACATTTTCAGAAATGGGTAATTTTGTCATTATTGGTTCAGACATTTTGTTTCATTGCTTAATAGAAGACTGTTCAAAACTACAAATTTAAAACACATTATATCAACTGGTGCTGTATTATACAAGGAATGTAATTTAATACAATCAGGGAGGTGAATCAAAGAATGCATACATACATGTGTGACCCTAAAAAAGTGTTTGAAAACAGCCCAAAGGAAAGTGTGAAAGGCTCAACATCATCACTGGAAAATTTTAAACTTTATTCTTGTTACCAAAGCAATGGATGAAGGTAAATCAGTTCACACAACATTACCTTGACCTGGCCAAGCCTTTTGACACAATTCCCTACTCAGGTGTAGTACAAAAGATGAACAATGTAGGCGCAAACACTTGCATCACTAGCTAGATTTCCAACTTGCTCATATGATGCAGGAGGTCAAAATAGGGGAAGAAACCAGACACCAATGGAGTCCCCCAGGGTGCGGTGCAGAGACTTTTTCTGTTTGGCATATACATCTCAGAAGTCAAAGGAAATACCAAAGGGTTTTGTCCGGCTAAGTTTGAGATAACTGCAAGCTAGGAGAAGTTATTGAATCCCCAAATGACTTAACCATCATGCAGGAAGGTTTGTCTCAAATAATAACTGGTGTCAAAATCATGGCAATGCTTTCTGCGAACTGACCCAATTGTTTGGCATTTGGGAACTTGTGTGTACAGTGTCATAACCTTTGACCAACATGTGCCCAGAGTCATAAGAAAGCCTTTTTATATTGCACAGCTTATAAACAAATTGATTGTGACTAGATCTAGAGATGTTATTGTCCCCCTTTACAAAGCTCTCATTTTGTATAATGCCCAATTTTGCATGTATCTGTCCAGCCCCATGCAACAATTGGAATACCTTCAGAGATACCTTTCTGAAAGGATACAAGTCCTAAACAACAGGTCTTGCATGGACCACTTCAAAGATTTATTACTATACTCAGTATCCTACAGAGTGCTTAGCAAATCAAATGGCATCAGAAATACTCAGTCCAGGTATCTAAACTGAATGTTGTGGAGATATGGATATATATCACAGAGGCTACCACTGTTCCAGAACAGACTATCCATAAAAGTAAAACAAAGCTCATCCATCCATATTCAGATGCAACTTGGATCTAAGGATGGGTAATAGAAAATGTACTCCAGGATTGCCCCTCATGCCACTAATGGATAGAGGCAGTTCCTAAATGCTGCATTCCTTACATGGGTCCCCTCAAATATCTATGGTATGATCACAGTTATTCTCACTAGAGCTAATATACAATTATCAGCCATGGGATAGGTAAAACCAATCAGAAAATGTTAATTCAAGCACCAAAAGGGAATTGGCTAAACTTAAAATGTCTTCCAAGTGAACCCATGTTGTGGTACTAAATAGTTATAAAAAGTTGCCCTTTTTAGATCACTAAGTGCCCCTCTCACCCTCCACCCCCCAGTCTTTAACAGCTTCCTGTGCCTATGGCTTAAAAAGCATCAAAGGGATCTCATTGTTGAAAGGTATCAGTCAGGAGAAGGGTACATTATAGCATGGAACACAGTGAAGATAGTCATCAAAAAGTGGAGAAAATATGGGACAACAGTGATATTGTAAAGAACTGGACGTCCCTCCAAAATTGATGAAAAGCCAAGATGAAAACTGGTCAGAGAGGCTGCCAAGAGGTCTACAGCAACACTGAAGGGACTGCAGGAATTTCTGGCAAGTACTGGTTGTGTACTACATGTGACAACAATCTTCTGTATTCTCCATATGTCTGAGCTATGGGGTAGGGTTGCAAGACAGAAGCCTTTTCTTACACAGGAAAACATCCTGGCCAGGCTAAAATTTGCAAAACATTAAATTAAGTCTCCCAAAAACATGTGGGAAAATGTGTTATGGTCTGATAAGACCAAGGTTGAACTTTATGGCCACAATTCCAAAAGGTATGTTTGGTGCAAAAACAACACTTTGCATCACCAAAAGAACACTGTCCGCCATGGTGAAGCATGGTGGTGGCAGTATCATGCTTTGGGGTTGCTTTTCTTCAGCTGGAACTAGGGCTTTAGTCAAGGTGGAGGTAATTATAAACAGTTCCAAATACCAGTCACTGAGACGTCTGCTAGAAAGCTGAAGATGAAGTGGAATTTCACCTTTCAACATGACAATGACCCCGAGTATACATCAAATCAACAAAAGAATAGCTTCGCCAGAAGAAAATTAAAGTTTTGGAATGGCCCAGCCAGAGCCCAGATCTAAATCCAACAGAAAATCTGTGGGGTGACGTGAAGAGGGCTGTGGACAAGAGATGTCCTTGCAATCTGACAGATTTGGAGAGCTTTTGCAAGGAAGAGTGGGAAAATATTGCCAAGTCAAAATATGTCATGCTGATAGACTCCTACCCAGGAAGACTGAATGTTGTAATTAAATCAAAAGGTGCTTTAACAAAGTATTAGTTTAAGGGTGTGCACACACAACAAAATATTAGTTTAAGGGTGTGCACACTCATGCAACCAGCTTATTGTACATTTTTTTATTTTTTATATTTTCCCCCTAAGAGATTTGTTTGTTTTTCAGGTGAATTGCACAGGTTATGGGTCACATTAAAGGTGGGAAAACATTTGAAATTATTTATTGTGGTCTCATGTTCTTATATCACAAAGACCTGGTATTTTAAAAGGGGTGTGTAAACTTTTTATATCCACTGTGTGTGTAATACACACACACACACACACACACACACACACACACACACACACACACACACACACACACACACACACACACACACACACACACATATATAAAGCTTTAATAACAATAAGAATCTCAGATATTCTAGTTATCATTGTACTACAAATAACTGACATTTTGTTAAATGTAGGCCAAGTTACTAGAGTATTTATGCCTGGCTGCAGTGGGGTATCCATAGTCAGAGGCAGAATGCTCTTGGTCTCAGAACATGGTTCTGTGGTGTTCCAGTCTGGTGTCTTCACTATCAAGCTTCTTCCTGAGTCTAGCAGTTAGTGAGGTCTCTTCTCTTTATATTCTTCCTGTCTTCATGTTTCAGTTGGTAAAATCAGGGCTCTTCTGTTACAATTCTTCCTTTCCTCAGGTTACAGGTAGTGAAGTCAGTGCAAAAGAGGGCTAGATAGTTCTGTGCTTGGCTAAACAAAAGGGCTGAAACTGGGAGGGATCAGGTAGAAGTGCAGTTAACCAATCTCCTGAGAGAGGGGATAGTGCCATGGGTGGGGATAAGTGATATAAAAGGCTGATATAATCAGTATGGGTGTCGGGTGTCAAAGAAACTAGGAAGAAAGTGTTTGACCCCCTTTACCCACTCCAAGCAATAAAACAAGAGGTCTGAAATAACCATAGCTTATGCAGGAAAGCCTAAGTCCCAAACGAGTAGTAGAAATCTATTTTCAAATTATAACAAGAACACTTGCTCATCTACCTACTTGCCTACTTAACTCATTGGTTCTTCTGAGATTTTTTTAATTTGTTTCAGGTTTGTACCCTCTGGTATTTAAGCCCTACCTTTGAGAGGATTTCTGCTTATTCACACTGAGCTGTATGGAGGAGGGGCACTGACCACAACTCTGATCTGTGATATTTAACAAGAAGTATCCTGTTTTCTTGCTTATTTATACTAGTTATTGTTTATTCTAACCATTTATTGCATTTTTTATTGTCTACTGCCTACTTTTTACTGTATTTTATTGCTACAAACTAATATGCACTATTTCACTGCAATTGTCTGCTTTACTGTGCCTTTTAAATCACTTTTGTTACTGTCACACTGTTTGTAAAGCATTTTTAGCTAGTTTCACTGTGTGAAGGGTATTAACTGGACATTTTCTCCATTATTAAGCATCTGTTTGTTTGTTCTGATTTCCTGCTAAGGGGTGTATCATATAACTGATTTGTTTGCAGTTAAAAGCATTCTCTAGAGTCTCCTTGCTCATTTTTCTGTTTAAAACTTTAATTTAGTGTCACACTGCTGTCTTTCTGCTGTGATAAACATTTCTGTGGTTTCCTGCCTAAAATAGTGTAGCTAGTAGCTGTAGCATAGTTTTCCACCCTCCCTCCATATTGTTGTTTTGTTCTTAAACTTGGTGGCTTTGCAGTTGCCCTCCCCTACTGTAAATTTGATCTGGGATACTCCTCCCAGTCCAGCTCATTCTACCGAATACAGACAGAACATTTGAGAAGGCCAACCCCCTTAGTTTCTTAACCTTGAATTATCTTCTGTTCCCCCTTTCTCCCTTTCCACTTTACTAAAAAAAACAACAACAAAAACAACACTTTATTCAGCTGCTTTTACAGTATTTGTGTTTCCTAATCCTACTCTATTACTTCATCTTGCTTTTTCTGCTACCTGTTCTCTAAAGTGTTCAGTTGCATCTTTTCTGCTGCAGTTATTACTGTTTGTTTTTAGCCTGTTTATAGGACAACAATGGGATTCTGTTATTAATTGCTCAACTTCTCTGTCTTTTTCATCTCTATTTACTATCCCTGCTATGAATAAGCAGCAGTACAACATTTAAAATATTTCATATTGACTGTTTCTCTCCACTAGAACAGTACCTTACTGTACTGTGGTGGTTTCACTTTCAAAAAAAATGTTTGTCCCAGGCTGAAAAAGCTTGCTGCAGTCTCCAATTCAGTGAGGTCATCAAGGCCACTGAATACAGGTAGTTTTCTGCCCATTTCTGTCCCCCAAACTGACATCACCACTACTGTCCTAAAAACCCATCCATGCTGTGATATCAAAGCTCCCTGTTCCTTCTCCTACCCATACAGAAAGTAAAGGTTAGAACAAGGAAACAGTCCATGAGTCAAGTATGCTGCTGTGAGCTGTCAATCACAGTAGGTAACAGCTCAAATTACCCTTAGCACTTTGAGCTAGCGAAGTTAGGTGTGAAGGGGGATGGGAGAAGTAGTTCAATTTAGGCTTCACAAAAGACTGCAGTTTAGCCATTCTAAAAAGAAGCAGCAGTAAAAAGCACTTTGAAAGTCTGTTCTGTGGCATTTGCACTGTTTGTGTTTTGAATAGTCATTGAACTGCATGAAGTGTTACTTAAAACTATCTGAATGAATGACAGCAGTAAATGCATGTAAAATCAATGCAGAGACAGGAGCTTTAGGAAGAAAGATGCCTGCATGATGTAATTTGTATAGACAAGCACTGCATTGTGGGATACCTAGAGGCAGACTAAACAATCAGAATTACTTCAAGATCCCAGATCCCATGTGGTCAGACTCAGAAATTATGTATAAAAATACTTAAAAACCTGTAAATAGTCCCAGAGTAGTGTTAAAATGTAGGAAACACCAAACCATGATGAAATAAATGTTTTTTGAGTCTGTAGGTGGGGTTCTCCTTCAAATTTTAAGTGTTATTCTAAGCCTCTTAGTTTTGGTTTAAGCACTTGGGCTTTAGGCTTACCCCTTACCTCTCCCTGGCTTCTCTCCCTCAGATTCTGACAAATAAGTTTCTCCTGCCAGCCTGGTTGATATGGGCATCCTAAACGGTATAGCAACTACCTTATGTACATGGACAACCATCTACTACTACCACCTATGTACACAATTTGTGAGAGATGCAATTACATAAAGACGTTACAGCCTATGCTCTCTCTCTCTCACAAGACAGTATATCACAGTATATCAGGCACTGTGAAGGCTGTCAACAAGATCGCTATACCTCAAACACCACCGGCATCTACACAGCACACACCCACATATGCGGAGGTTCTCAAAAAACAAACCCAAACAAAGGAGACCTCAGAGGCAAAACACATGCGAACTCCACAACTCTCCACACCACATTCCACACATAATTCACACACCAGTGTCTCGCAACCATTAAGGCCTAACCATAAACCCAACATATTAGTCTTTGGAGACTCCATTGTGTGACACACAGATATGCCTCTCACCAGGCTGGATAAGGAAAAAGTCACAGTTGTCTGTCAGGTGCCAGAATCAGCCATATCACACACACACACACTCAAGTCTCTCAACAACTGGTACTGTTATGTCTCTGTCATAGTCCATGTTGGTGTAAATGACTTGAGATGTACTTCCCTGGACTATATGAAGAGAGACATGATTGAGCTCGCTGAATATGTGTCTCAGGCAGGTATGTCCCTAGCCTTAAGCAGCATTCTGCCATCACCCAGAATGATGCCTCAATACAAATAGAAAATGATTGACTTTAACAACTGGCTTAGTTTCTGGTGTCATTCCAGGGGGATCCAGTACCTGACAGCATGGGAAGATGTGATCAACAGACCACGATGCTTTGCTAGAGATGGCTGCCATCTGTCTCACTTGGACTTCAGGCTTCTTGCAAAGGCCCTTGCCTCCCCCATAGTGCCTTCTTTAGGAAGAGTCATGAGGTCAATACTACCAACATAAAAATTTCAACAAAAAGTAAATTAAAGGTCATGCTGCTAAATGCTATGAGTCTAAATATGAAACTGCACTCATTGCAAGCATTCTTAACCCCGGAAGATGCTGACATTTGTGCAGTCACAGAAACCTGGTTCAAAGCTGCGGAGAGCACCACAGCCTTACCTGGTTACTATCCAATTATACATTCAGACCACAAACTGTGAGCAGCAAAGCCAAAAGAGGTGGAGTTTCAATATATATTAAAGACACACACACCTCCAGGCTGGTCAAACAGTATGACACACAGAAGACACTCCAGGTGCAGTTAACCATTGACAAGACCCCTATTCAAATCATAGCTAGCTACAGGCCCCCAAATTTGACTCAAGATGCCCACTCCACCTATCTGGACCTCTTTGAATCTATCACGATTCAACCCTTTACCCTGATCTTGGGCAACATTAAATACCCAACCATAGACTGGGCAAACTACTCATGCCAGGACACAAATACCCAGAGATTCATTGATTTTATCAATGCAAATGCCTTGGAACAGCTAGTCGATACATTCACAAGAGGTGATAATATCTCGGACTTGCTATTAACCAACATGAGTAACCAGTGCAGCATCCCTGCAGTATCATTCTCCCTGGTAAGATCCAACCATAAAGTGGTCACTTTCAAAGTCACCATCTCCCCTGACCCCCCTATAGCTAGGGTCAAACAAAAAAGCTTCTGCAAAGCTGATTACAACCTCCTGAGGGATGGTATAAACAGCTTCACAGCCCCCTCCCCCTCTGTAGGAACTGGCACTAATGTCCAAATCTACACCAAAGTGCTATATGAGCATTTATATAGATGCATGGAATCAGGAATACCCAACAGTACAAAATCATCCTCCGCAAGGAAGAGTAAACCTGTCTGGTGGACATCTGAAATAAATAAACTATATAACCAAAGGAAAAAAAATTGCTGTCTAGGACCAAGAAGGAGCAGGTGCCCAATTGGAAGCAATCTCTCCTTAGCCTGAACAAGCAAATAAGAGCACTAGTGAAATCCACTAAAGCCAGCTTCGAGTCCAAATTGGCCACATCTACTAGAGACAATCATAACGCCTTCTTCACATATGTCCACAATCTCAATGGAAGCACCAGATCTGTCCAGAACTGGTGGTCAAGGACACCACATACACAAATGATGTAGATATAGTCAATCTACGGGCTGGCAGATTGAGCAAAAACTTCACCCCTCTGCCCCCCATCAGTAAATCAGAACATCCCCAGTACCTGCCCCCCACCCCTTGCTTCTAGGGAACAGGTCATCACTGCCCTCTCAAAAGCAAATAATACAGCCTCCATAGGACATGATAACATCCCAGGCTGCATTCTACATGACCTTAGGCAGGAACTTGCAGCACCATTAGGCGCCCTATTCAATCAAAGCCTGAGTACTGGCTTTGTCCCAGCTGAGTGGAGGACAGACACTATCATCCCTTTACACAAAGGTGGAGCGTCCACCAATCCAGGAAATTATAGACCCATCAGCCTAACTAGCCTGATCTGCAAGGCCATGGAATGTATTATCATGAACCTCATTAACAAGGACATTGGCAACCTCCAAACACTTGACCCCACACAGTTTGGCTTTGTCAAGGGGAGGTCATACCTGTTAAATCTGGTTGATGACTTTGAGACAGTCACCAGAGCCATGGACGAGGGAAGATGGTGCACACCGCCTACCTTGACCTGGCCAAAACCTTCAACACTATTCCCCACTCAGGCATAATAGATAAACTCTCTCAACTAGACCTCAATCCATATATTATTAGATGAGTAGCAAACTGACTCACTGATAGAACTCACCTAATCAAAATAGGGGAAGCCACCTCAAGCAGTAGTCCCATAACAAGTGGCATACCCAATGGATTGGTCTTGGAGCCTCTGTTATTCGGGATATACTTCTCTGAGATGCAGGCCAAAACCATTGGGCTATGGCTGACCAAGTTTGCAGATGACTGTAGGCTGGGGGTAGTCATCAATTCCCCAAGTGATGTGGACGTCCTCCAAGAGGGTCTCACCCAAACAAATGACTGGTGCCAGAAACATGACCATAAGCTGAATGCCAAAAAATGCATCATCATCCCCTTTGGGGAGAGTGACATCCTCACGTATTATCACATTAATAACAATGTCCTAAGTATGCAATCAGTAGTTAGGGATTTGGGCACCCAGCTTAATAGCAACCTGACTTTTGACCACCATGTTGCTTCTGTTGTACGTAAAGATTTCTACGTGGCCCACCTCCTAAGTAAGGGTATCTCATCCAGGGACAAAGAGGTCATAACATTCCTGTATTTTTCCCTTATGAGTACAATGCCCCCTTCATCATGTACCTCACAAAGCACATGCAGCAGCTGGACAGACCACAGAGGTTCCTCACCAGGAAAATCCAGGGCCTCAAACATCTACCCTACACAGATAGGCTAAACGCTCTGACCCTCTACTCAGTTTCATAGAGACTCCTCAGAGGTGACCTCTGTCTGGCATACAAAGTAATCTCAGACCCCGCCTTGATGGGACTGCTACATATCTGCAAATCAAGCTCCACTCGAGTAACCCATACACGTGACCTCAACCTGGTCTGTGATATCAATAAGACTTGTTGGCAGGACATATTTGTATCCCAGAGACTCCCCCATCTGTGGAATAGACTCCCTCTCCACATCAAGCAGAATACCTCATTATCCCTTTTTAAGCACAACCTGGATAACTGGATGGGAAACAGAAAATACACTCCTGGAATTCCACCTGGGTCCCTGCTGGACAAGGGCTTTGGGTGCTGACTTGTCTAAACATAAGCTAAACTCTTGGCTCGGCTTATAGGAGCCTCAGGGCCAATAGCCTAGAAACGTCCTATGATCCTATGATAAAGTACTTGAAATTTCAACAAGGCATCTTTATTCCTCCCACAGGGAGTGTAACAGAGAAAGAGCATCCTAGATCTGCTAGCTAAAGTGATTTTATCAGAACTAATCCTCCCTGAGTGTATGACAACAGAGACATTATCTAGATAAGACTAAAGGTATCAGGAATTCAGATCAGCTGTTAGTATCCCTTGCAAACAGGAGGGAAATGAAACCAGTCCTCAGACAAAGTACTACAAAGAGGTTGTCCCACAGTGTTTTCTTTTGTTAATCTTATCCTGTAAGAATATGGAAGAGTCTGTAAGAGTCCAGAGAACTAGGAGCATAGTAGCCACTTTGGACTTTCTAGGGGGGCAGGAGTGTTAGGTGTATTCTGTGGGTAGCAGCCTCATCTTCATTTCATACCTTCTCTAAATACTAAAAGCTAAACATTGCTGCTGGAGCAAAGGCTGGGTTTGTTACTGCCATTCTACAGGCCCCAATCAATGCTTCCACCTGCCACTCAGTGTGAGCTCTTGGAATTTTTCCAGTAGTAATTACTACAGCAACAATGATCTGTATGAAGAACATATTACAACTGTGTAAGAAGTTAGCATGACAGCAGATGTTTAAGATTGCACTTGCAGTATTCATTTTATTATCACCTTCTCCTCCTGCCTTCTCTTCCTTGGGCATCCAGGGGTTGGGGTTGAGGTATCCTATCACTATGTAACTATCCCTTATCCCTCTTTCCAGTTTCAGGACCTCAGGCCTTCTCAGTCTGAATAGACTTAGGAAACCCTATTTCTCTATGTTCCTTGTCCAGACAGGGTTCATGGATGTACCAGTTTAGTTAGGTTATATTGGACCATCTGGGAAAGAAAGCTATAAAATGATAGAGGCAGAAGCAATCTTCATACAGAGGATGTACTGATATACATAAGGGGCATAAACCTTAATGGCTAACAAGTCAGGTTGTATATTGTCCTTCTGCAGCAGAAGTCTCAGTAGCAATTATGACAACAGCAGTGATCTACGTAAGCATTTACTATTAAGTTCCTAAAAAAGTGTACTTTGTTCAATCCTTTTTGAATAATTAAAAATTTCCAGCCCAATGCTTTTTTTTTTTTTTTTTTGTCTAGTAAGGAATTGTTGTGCATTTTGTATTTTACAGGTGGATTGTTTAAAGACTACAAAATGCATGACTATTTATAATAATGAGTCAGATCACAGAGATGGGCTATTTCTAAATACTCTATTTTTCACTATTGTGACAGCTTAAAATGCAGTAACTATAACCTTATTATACTAGGGCTCCAGATGGGCTATGGTTATATCCTCAGTTAACTGTCTTAGTAATCCTTAACCAGTAGCATTTTTATCATTAAGGCACAAACACCACTTTATGCTTTATTTCTAGCTTTATTTTTATCTTTAAATATAACATGTTAATCTCAGATTCATTCTCACTTCTTCGCATTTCACTCAGCTTCACTTCTGTCTGTTTGCCTCTTTATCTGATTGTATAAATACCTTTTATAATTACCCTAGTTTGAAATACATGGCAATTAAGTATTGTAAGCCCAGAAGACAACAAATCATAGAGATTGTTATCTTGAGAACACTGGAGCTTAAGAGCTCTCTTTTTTTACAATAGGTCTCTTTCATAACATTTTTGGAAAAATTCATAGAGTGTTTATTTTGGATTTTATTAGCATGCAATGGAAACACACTTATTTATTTATTGACATTTGATTACTGGGAAAGTTCGAATGGGTAGAAGCCCATTTCCAGCGGAGGCCCGGGAGAACAACTGCAAATTATTACAAAACATTTTAAGAACAATATTGTTACAATCTTCAAAAATAAAACAAAAACATCTGCAGTTTAAATAATTACAACAAATTAGACATAATATAAAAAGACTGGCGACCCCTAACTGGGAAAAGCCAAAAGACACAACATAAAAAGATTGGTTAAGAATCAATACAAGTTATATGACAATCATTTAATCTTTAGAGGAATTTTAGACAGTTTGTAGAAAAATTAAAGGTAAGTTAGTCTAATACAAACAGTAATTGTAATATGAAGTGAGGGAAAAACAAGCTTATGGTATATTTAGAGGGAAAGTCAGGTAAGAGAATTTGATAGAAGTAAGTGAAGAAGGGAGAGTAAGGAGGTATAATGAATGAAAAGGTACTGGTCATATTTAGGGACATAGTTTATCCTGGTTTTGAGCAAGAACAGAGATAGATTTTAGCTAGGAAGTCTTTCAGAGTGGTTTTGAAAGATGGGAGGTTGAGAATTGACCTGATGAATACAAGTAAGGAGTTCCAGGCCTTAGCAACCTTGTATGAGTACAGACAATGCCCAGCAGATCTGATAGGTTTGTACAGACAGACAGGAGTTTTGGTCACTGGATTGCAAAGACCAACTGGGAACATAGTTGTGTCGAATGTTTTTTAGTGCTGGAATGGCAGATGGATGCTGGATAATTTTTTGCTGGTTAGAAGCTATGTGTATGTTAGTTGATGAGGCATTTCTAACCAATTTTGGCTTTTTAGTGCTGTACAGTCGTGGTTCTGAAAGGGGTATTTGCTGCAACTTTGTTATAGCATAATTCAGCTTGGTGGATAATTTCATGACTCTACCATTGCAGTTATCCATATATTTGGTTCTCCATATCCCATTCCCCTCTTTAATATGTGAGAATAATTCTAAAAGAAGAGGTCCTCTTTACAGAGTAACATTCATCAGACTAGGTAGGTTTCCAAACCACACCATTATTTGTGTCATGTTGCTTAACTAGTGTTGTACTCATTGAATTGCTGTATATTGGTACTTATTGATTTTAATTTGTTAATTATTCCCTTTTGTGGAGTAGTTATGAATACCTTAGGAAGGACCAGATAAGCAGTGTACACTATCAGTCCTTTATCAAGTGCTGCTGTTACCTTTTCAAAGAATGTGATGTGATTCAAAAGGCAAGCTCTCCCCTTAGCAAGCGGATACTGTCTGACATGAAACAGAAGTAGATCTCATGTGTCACTTTGGATAAGCTTCATTATGTCTGTTTCTTTTATTTTACATAGAGAAGTGGTTAGGGTACTGGGTCTAAAATTGTTTGGGTTTGATGTGACCTACCCCTCCTTGTGAGCTGGTACCACTACAGCGTGTGACTATAGGTCAGGAACATGTTCACAGTAGGATTTTGTTTAACATGACTGATAAGGGTTCAGTTTGTTTTCCTTAATTCTGTACAGGAAACCATCAGGTATGTTGTCTGGCCCAATGGAAGCTGAGTATTTCATTTTACTCATAGCAACATTTATCATTTTTTTAATTATATAAGGGATGCCTTATAGTCAGGATAAGAAAGAAATTATGTATTGTTACTATTATGCAAGAGGCCCAGAATTTCCACAATGAGGATATTTGAAAATTTTACGAGAGAAATTAGAAGAAAGAAAAATACTTGCACAAGAATAACTGTCAAAAGCTTCAAGTTTAAATTTGTGTTCACTAATACAACAGATCCATGAAAAACATTATATAGACCAAGAAAATTTGGGCTGTTTGGGAAAAGAAATGACACAGAAGTGTGGGGAATACCTGCAAATTGAAGGATTTAGTGTAGAAAGTCTAACAGAGGTTATGTCACAGCAAGATGGGACAATGAGTTCCCAAATTAAGGAGAAACAGGAGGAGCAGGAGACATCTGAAGAAGAACTATGGACATGGGAAAGACAACAAGATTTAATATGATGCCATATTTATGCAAAGGAAAAAGCAAAACTAATCACTACAAAAAGCAACACCAAAGATATTTGAAGAGAAATACAGGCAAAGGCATCCGGTTATGGAAAATTTCACAATACAAAAAAAACAAAAAACAAAGGAGGAAAGTAGAAAAGACGATTAGTAATGGAAAAGTTAAATAAATAGAAACTGAAGTTATGGATTACCTGAGAAGTGAATGATTTACTGTAGAAAACTCAACTCTGGCAATGTTACAGCAAGATGGAACAATGAGACCCTAAATTAAGGAAAAACAGGTGGAATGGGAAGCATCTGATCACTTGCCACATGAAGATACTGTAAAGCCTTTAGTAGGAAACAAGTACACACTTTCAGCTGGAGTTGTACAGCAAGAGAAGGAGCAGGAATTGGTGGCAGCTCTGAAGCAGTCAATGTTTTGGAGTAATAGGCCACTGATTTCCCATATAAAAGAGCAGTGGCTGATGCACTATGCAGCTGAAGAGGATATGTCATAGGAACATGTTCTGGAACTTTCTGTAGAATGCCCACAGGAAATGGAGAACAAAGAATGTACTCTCAGTTTTGAAGAAAATGATTTAAAGGAATAGTTACTTGATTTACTAGAGATGGATAGATACATATAATTGGTGAAAGAAAGTCAATAATACCCAAAATGTTAGAAGTCTGATAAAAGAGATGAATACAGCAATCAAGACTATTAATAGAAATTCATATGATATAACTGAAGTAAATGGGATAACAGATAATGTCTTGCCATAAAATACAGGTACCAAAAATAGGAAAACAACTCGCAGCTGAAGGTACCTCTCACCAAATGAACAGGAAATATGCAAAAACAAGAGTAAGAGGTTCCAACACGATCCACAAACCTTTACAATGAACAAAGTCCAACCATTAGACACGATAAAAATCCATAAGATACTTTAATGTATAAAACATAAGTGCTTTCGCGTAGTGCAAAGCTATGCTTCATCAGATACATTCTAAAAAATACTCCAGGTTTAAATACAGAACACTTTTTGGCGGGATCATTAACCAATAAAATCATTGTCGAATTAATAAAATGTATATTGGTCATTACATCTATCAATTAGTGTTCTTTGCCGAAGTTATCCACCCTTTAGCTTGACAGCAAAAAGTGTTTAAAGTATTTAGAGTATTTAAACCACACAATGCATTAAAAACAACAGTAAAACTTCATTGAACATAATAGCATGGTGCATTGCCATACGCCATTCCCCATAGAAATATTAGTGCAAATAAATATTCACATATTTCAATTAAGGAGGCTGATAAAACAGCAACCACAAAACAGAAGGATCTCACAATACAAAAAATACACACATAAAATCTATCTAACAGGCATATGTAAAGTGCATATCTTACGTAGTCCCCTGTTAAAGTAATACATGCCTAAAGATCAGGACCGAGACTGAAAAAACAAAACAGTCAATGTCTATACGCACGGTTCAACAGAATTGCACGGCCCAGAATCAATGTTTACATCAGTGCATGAAGGCAGCACTTAGTCGTCATACGGCAACTTGATAAAGCCATTGCCTTAAAAGTTCATGATGCAAAGACGTAATAAATGTCAACATATCATCTCCAATAGGCATAGAACAATGTAAGGATCCCAATCACAATCAGATATGTAAAGAACGAATACTCAAATCCAGTAAAGACATGCTTTAAAATGAAACGAAATGTTAGACATAATAATCAATCACTTGATGTTAGATTGAGTGGATTGTGTTGGGGTGCTCACGATTGATTATTATGTCTAACATTTCGTTTCATTTTAAAGCATGTCTTTACTGGATTTGAGTATTCGTTCTTTACATATCTGATTGTGATTGGGATCCTTACATTGTTCTATGCCTATTGGAGATGATATGTTGACATTTATTACGTCTTTGCATCATGAACTTTTAAGGCAATGGCTTTATCGTTTTCGTCGCAGCCGTATGACGACTAAGTGCTGCCTTCATGCACTGATGTAAACATTGATTCTGGGCCGTGCGATTCTGTTGAACCGTGCGTATAGACATTGACTGTTTTGTTTTTTCAGTCTCGGTCCTGATCTTTAGGCATGTATTACTTTAACAGGGGACCACGTAAGTTATGCATTTTTCATATGCCTGTTAGATAGACTTTATGTGTATTTTCTGTCTTGGGAGATTCTTTTGTTTGGATTATGGTTGCTGTTTTATTAGCCTCCTTAATTGCAATATGTGAATATATATTTGCATCTATATTTCCATGGGGTTGGCATAAGGCAATGCACCATGTTATTATGTTTAATGAAGTTCTACTGTTGTTTTTAATGCATTGTGTGGTTTAAATACTCTAAATACTTTAAACACTTTTTGCTGTCAAGCTAAAGGGTGGATAACTTTGGCAAAGAACACTAATTGAAAGATGTAATGACCAATATACATTTTATTAATTCAATAATGATTTTATTGGTTAATGATCCCGCCAAAATGTTCTGTATTTAAACTTGGAGCATTGTTTAGAATGTATCTGATGAAGCGTAGCTCTGCACTACGCGAAAGCACTTATGTTTTATACATTAAAGTATCTTATGGATTTTTATCGTGTCTAATGGTTGGACTTTGTTCATTGTAAAGGTTTGTGGATCGTGTTGGAACATCTTACTCTTGTTTTTGCATAAAATACAGGTAGTAAAATCTCCAGACTCTGGAACCCACACAGTTTGGGTTTGTAAAAGGCAGATCATGTCTCCCAAACCTGATAGACTTCTTTGAAGTAGTCACCAAAGCCATAGATGAGGGTAAGGTGGTTCACACAACCTATCTAGATCTCGCCAAGGCATTCAACACCATCCCCCACTCTGGAATTATAGATAAACTCACTAAACTAGGTATAAATCCCTATGTCACAAGATGGGCTGCCAACTGGCTTACTGACAGAACCCACACTGAGAAAGTAGCAGACTCCAACTCAGACTTCAGACCAGTGACAAGTGGAGTACCACAGGGTTCAGTCCTGGGTCCTCTCCTGTTTGGTATCTACTTCTCTGAAGTACAGGCTAACACAGAAGGTCTTTGGCTAACTAAATTTGCAGATGACTGCAAACTAGGAGCCATAATGGAAACTCGTAACGATGTGGACATCCTACAAAAGGGCCTCACTGAGACAGATGCCTGGTGTCAAAGACATGGTCTCAAGCTCAATGCCAAAATGTGCATTGTCATCCCCTTTGTTAAAAACTCTGTACCCATGAACTGCCACATAGGCGGTAGTCTACTTAACACCGAAAGTGTGATAAGAGACCTTGGGACACAGGTGGACAGTAGTCTCTCCTTTCAGAATCACATCGCCACAGTGGTCAGGAAATCCTTCTATGTGGCACACCTCATCACAAAAGGTTTCTCATCCAGAAAAAAAGAGGTCATTGTTCCCCTCTACTCATCACTCATTAGACCCATTATAGAGTACAATGCCCCTTTTGGTATGTACCTCACAAGACATCTACAACAACTGGAAAGGCCGCAGAAATACCTCACAAAGAGGATTACTGGCCTCAAACAGATGCCTTGCGCAGACCGTCTCAAAAAACTCCAGCTTTACTCTGTCGCATATCGCCTACTCAGAGGCGATCTCTGCCTAACATACAAAGCTATGTCAAACCCAGAGCTGTTGGACATGCTCCACTTAAAGAAATCCCAATCCCTCTGAGCTACACGTTCTAGGGACCTAAACCTTGTCACCGCAATAAACAGAACATGCTGGAGGGATAGATTCCTGTCCCAGAGACTTCCCATACTCTGGAACAGACTACCTATCTTTGTCAAACAGAGCTCCTCATTAGCATTCTTCAAGAAAAATCTTGATGGTTGGATGAGTAATAGGAAATTCACCCCGGGGATCACTTCTGTGGTTCTGCTTGACAGTGGCACAGGAAAATAATTTTCTTCGGTGGCGAAAGCCAGGGTACTTTTTTGGCTAGGCTTGTATAGGCCCTAGGGTCAATAGCCTAGTACCAACCTATGAACCTATAACAGAAAGGAAGGGAGGAAATCAAATACCATCATAAAAGCATCAAATAAAGACAACTATAAAGCAGCTAAGAAAGACCTGTCACTGTTAGAGTATGGAAGAGGGAGCATCAATAAAAATACTTAGAAAAATAAGCATAATAAAATTAGCAGTATTAGAACAGACCAGTATCTATTGTATTACATGTATAGATCTGAAGTCATTAGACTGCATAAATGTTTGCTGACTTCACCAGATCTAAACATAGTGAAAGTTTTAAAACATTAGCAGAACAAGTCTAATGGACTGTGAGTAGAAGTTCTCAAACAGAATTTCCCTTTGAGATAAAAAGCTAGTAAGCTAATGCTTTTCAGCCTTAGAGAGTATTAATTATATGTGGTATGGTTGAGTACAGTAAGTGGTAACATAATCTTTGCCAAGCAGCAGGAACAAGGAAGAAAGACATGCAAAGTAATCTTTAACTGTTCTGCAGTCAGGAACTAATAACATACAATCCAACTGAGGAATATAAATTTAGGATACTTGGAAGATGCTATGTTAAAGACTGGACTCTTTGCCATTGTAGCTATTGTGGCAAAAGAAAAGTTATGAAGTTTTAGATTTTTTGCAGTAAGGTTTACCCATGAACTGGTTAAAAGTGTCTAAGCGTTAGGGCATGCATGCGTTCATTGAATAATCTTTGTTCTGAATTGCCTAAGGAAGCTGGATGAAAATATGTTGTAATTTAAAAAAGACAGTTTCCCACCTGGCAATGTTCTTCAGCACTTCTACTCTTGAATAAATTAAGACTGAACTGTCTGGACAATATAAAAATAAAATAATCTAATTTATGTTTCTTTTCAAAAGAGACAGACTGTTTTCATAAGTCCTAAAGCTCAAAACAGATGCAGAAGACTTTTGCAAAACTCACTATTTTTAGCCATAAATTGTAAATTCTCAGACAGATAAGTCTTGCAAAATGCAGGCACAGAAAAATTTTGTACTACCCAGAAACTGGCTATGTTTTGATGCAAGGGATAAAATGAGAGAAGAGAAGAGAAGAGAAGAAGAACATTTTACACAGAAAGTGACCAATTTTAATAACTTTTTCTTTCTTTTCAGGAGGTTCTCTGTGCAGTAACATTATAAAACCATCACATTTAGGTAGGTCATAATTCTACAAAGTAAATATTTAAGCTAACAAACATTTTTCCTTCTAGATTTCTCTAATCATTCACATGTAATGATTTCCAGCTTTGGCAATGTGCTAAATGTTGTTGCATTAGAAATCACTAGTAACTTTTCAAGAGTTTAAAAGAAAATTAATTACATGAGTGGTTAAATGTGATATTACTGGCCATTAAACTTAGTTTCTCAAACATCTAAAAAGTTACAGTGTGGATCTTTATTTAGTGCTGATGTTATACTGTTGTTTTAATGACAAAACTTCAGTTACACAGGAAAAAAAATAATATAGAATGGACACTAATGCATTCTGATATTTTAGAGAGTAAAAGGTATGTGCAGGGTTGTATAAACATAGTTATAAATGCACTTAGGCATCTATACACACAGACACATGCTCAGATATACACAGACTGTTACTTCCACCCCTCCCCATAAATTTGAGGAAATCAAGTAAGGTTTACTCAGTTATCTTTGAGTTTTATTTCATATAACATTTTTAATGCAGAAAACTGATAAGGAAAATATGAATTACTTCTAAAGCTTTTTTTTTGAAAGAACCACAAAATTTAATTGGAAAAATGCATGCATACAAGACTGCTGAGTTATTGGCAATGGAAATTCAGGCATATTTCAAACATGATTTGATGATAAACATCAGCAGTGTATAAAGATGTAGAAGTTATAAATATTAAACAATAAATCAAAATGTTTTGTCTCTTCTGGAAAATGCAATAGAAAAAATGAGGTATTTTCCATGTCTAAATGGGCCCTTTAGATATGACAAAGTACATTTGGTTTTAATCTGTTGCATTTCCAAACAGGAAAAAACAGAGAGCCTTCCAATTTCTTGGTAAAATGTGATTTTTACAAACTGCATTTTTAACACCTTCATTGACTTATCACTTAAGGCATAAGTAAACATACATTTATAAAAAAGAAAATTATATTAACATGTTCCTAGTTATGACCTCTCTCTCTCTCTCTCTCTCTCTCTCTCTCTCTCTCTCTCTCTCTCTCTATATATATATATATATATCACATAATTTTGTATAACTATCATTAATTGAACATTACATACATTGCTCAATTCCTGCCTTCCCCTAAATCTCACCCCTCCTCCAAAACATTGTTCTGCATATATGATTTCCACAAATTTGATTTTTTTATGCAATTTGCTTCTACTCTTTCCCAAGATCCCACTTACTCAAATACTGCACTCCATTTTAGTAGTTGTCACCCCCACATCAAATGAAAAGCATAATAACAGGCCAGATGGTGAGGTTGTCCCACTTAGTAAGTGATGACACGATATTTACAAAAGAGTTGTACATTCTGATTGGAATGTTGATTGAAAGGGGGTACCCGCTTAAGTTGTTGATAAAAACAAAAAGGGAGATAATTGCAAAGAGAAATACTTCCTTTAGCCTCATACTAAGAACAACCAGTGGTCAGTTACAAATCACTACCAAAGAAAGAGATATGGATGTAATGGTGTTACTGTATAATGCTCACGCACCCAATTTATGTTCCATTGTCAACCAGATGTTGGGAAGTGTGCATAGAACAGGAAACAAAAGAACAATTGGGAGTAAAACCTCAAATTGTTTATAGTAGGGGCAAAAATATAAAACATATCTTAGAAGGGCACCCCAAGAGAGTCATGAAAGTGAGGTATAAATCAGTCATGTATAAGTGTGGTTCCTGCAGGTATTGTAAATTTATTAATGATGGTCCCTATGTTACAACAGTTTTTCCATTAAATGTCCTGGCAGATGCAATTGTAACTCATCTATGTTAGTATATCTGGCTACTTGTACATCTTGCCCAGCATTTTATGTTAGTAAAACTGTGCGTAGGCTAATAGACAGAATCAGTGAACATCTTAGGGCAATTAAAAATAGGGACCCATACAATGCCTTATATATACACAGCACAAAATGTGTCAACTTTAAGAGATTTATCTTTTTTGTGATTGATAAGGTGGTAGCCAATGAGAGGGGAGGTGATGACAAATTGAAAGTAGAGATTAGGGAGGATAGATGGCAACTTAGGTTGAATGCCACTGTTTTACCAGAGCTTAATGACAGTATTTCTTTGGCAACTATACTAAAACAAAAAGCTAGTAAAATTTAAGTAAATAAGGGTTGTTAGTTTCCTATTAATAACTATCAAAGTTAGTAGTTATTGTTTGCACAATATAATATATAAATGTTGAGTGCAACAAATATTTATTCCCTGTGGAGGAAGCAAAATAAGAAGGAAGACTGGTGTTGTTTTGTGTCCAATTTTTCTTGTCCCTGTCGATGTTTTTATACTTAAGTGAATTTCCTTTAAATATGTAGATAGTATTTTTTAAATCTTATGCATAGCAGGATGTGATTGGTTGCTTCAATGTGCTTGGTAGGGTATTTATATGTTGTTGAATTGTTCTTTCAAATGACTCTGATGAAGCCTGGTGTATGAGAAGGTGAAAGCGCTCAGTTGTTTGAAAATTTTAAGGTTATTAAACAGTGACTCGCTTTTACACATGGTTTGTGATCGTTTTTTATTTTATTTTGTGTTATTTACATTATTTTGCCTGTTGGAAAGTGTTGTGTATTTATTTTACCAATGTTGGTAACATCTTTGCCATTTATTTAGCTGCTATAGTTATAGCTATAAACACTTTATAATCATTGTTTAACATTTAAATGGGCTTATGTAAAGCTGGGGTCTGATCAGTCATTAACACCTTTAGATCTTACAGCCACCACTGCTTTTTTTCCAGGGTGTTAATGCTTACCCCTCCTTTTAAAATACCGTTAAACAAAAACTTCTAGATCTTTAGCACTTTCTTCCTCCTAGCTTCCAAACTTCCACAGGAATACCATCTATTCTTGAAGACTTTCCTGCAGAATGATTGTATGTCACCATTTTTATGCCATCCCTTCCTATCCTAATGGTTAATTGTTTAGCCTCATATACCTTTAACCTTGGCATATGTAAATCTTCCATAAATATTTCCCTGTGTCATCATTTTTGATTTTCACATTTCTCTGCTTTATTCAAATTTTCAGAAAGTTTCTGAAATATCTGTAATACCTCTATAGGATCTTTGATTATTTCTGTTGTTATAGACTCCCTAAGTTTGGCAATAATCCTTTAAAAATTTCTGTAGTCTAAGTTGTTGTGCTAAAAGTTTTTTGTGCTCTGAAGTTATAAAAATTTTGCTTAACCGCAGTCTTTCTAAACTCATGCATATTATCCATATACTCTCTTATATTCTGTTTAGCACTCTGCAATTGTACCTCTTATTCTATGAAATTCTCCTTACTCTATAATACTTTAACCTTTTTCATTCCTTCTAAATAATCCCTTTTACTTTTTTAACCATATCATTTTTTCTTTTTTTTAACCTATTTTAAACTCCACTTTCAATTTATCCAACTCATAAGCTCTAACTTTTGAAGAAATTTATATTTTCCCTAATACCACTTGAATAATTTCCACTATCCATTCCATAAATTCTTCTATTTTTAAACAGGTAGGTGGGGAAGCACCAGTGTCTAATTTTTACTTCATTACAATGCATTCCTATCTTAGGTGTTATTGGTGCATGGTCTGAAATAGTTATTGGATATGTGTCGAAGCTTTAAATTGAATACATGTTTCTGTGAAATATGTTTCTATGAAATATAATTTCTGTCTAGTCTAGCCTGGTTATTGTACCTTGCAGAGTTGGATCATGGTCAAATAGGGCCCTAGGCAGGGTAATGGATCAAGAACCCCCACCATGTGCATCCCATTACTTGCCTTCCCCCCATTACCATAAAACATTGTTCAACTGTGCCAGTGTGCATACTATTTCATTGTGAGACTGCATTGTTTGTTTAGCAAACTACTATCAGTATTTGTGCTATAATATTCAAAATAAAAGTTTTAAATTAAATCCAAATATCAGAAGATGTATAAAAGAAAATGGCATGCACTAAACTCACATTCATTGAAAACCCAAAAAATACACCTGTCCAGTGGTGGATTAAGTGTACCTTTGGGCTTTTTTCAAACCATGGGTCCCCAGCACACATTTTTAGGACCATGCATAAATGCATTTGGCCTTTGATTCACCTTTCTGCTTGTATTAAATTACATTCCTTGTTTAATACAGCACCACCTGTTAGAGTGTGTTTTAGCTTTGTAGTTTTTAAAAGTTTTCCAGTAAGCAATGAAACAAAATATATGAACCAATAATGACAATGCTACCCATTTCAGATCATTTCAAGTCATAAAAGGCCACTCACACTGATGTCATTACAATCACCCAATATTAGTCTGTATGCACAATCTCTGCAGAAGTAAAAGTCATCTGAATAATTCCACATTAAACAGAACTGTAACTAACGAAGAGGTTGCTGCTGGCAAATAACTTTGCATTTTGGTGCTTCATCTGGAAATTCAGTGCCTGCTGCCCTTGAAGAATAAATTGCCTATGTTGCATTCAAAAAATGGTGTCCTGATGATATGCAATAGGGAAGGGCTGGAAAACCAGCAAGAGGTTCATAGTTACTAGGCATGTTATCGAAAGGACAGCACACTCAGAAGTGCATCCTCTCCCTTGCTGAAAGTAGTGTCAACAATCAATCTACCTGGTGTAGGAAGAGAACCCACAACCTTATGAACCAAAGGCAAGTATGCTACCTGTTGCACCATGGACATTAAATAACACAGCTAGGAAGCTATGACTGACAGAGACAAATTGAAATCCTCAGTGATTTACAAAAAAACTATATATATATATATATATATATATATATATATATATATATATATATATATACATATATATATATATATATATACACACACACACACACACACACACACACACACACACACACACACACACACACACACACACACATACACACACACACACACACACATATATATATATATATATATATTTGTATATGCATGCACATTAAAAGAGACCTGGCGATCATACTGCTCAACCTCTTAGCACAAGAAATCTGGACAAAGCCAAAATAATAGTGGAGCAAAGGTCCCAAAATAAGGACAAGTTTTAAATATTGCTCATATAAATGTAGAAAGCTGTTAGAATAAAAGGCATTGTGTTAATATTCATTTTCTGAAGGATATGAAGTCTGAAACTAAAATGTCTTCCATTATTTAGTGAAGTCAATTCTCACTGATTTGCCAGAAAACTACAAATTATCTGTGGAACACACCAAAAATTTTAAACAAAAATCTGGACATTGTAGGCATTTTAGATGTATGATAGCAGTTGGTGTGAAGGTTTAAAGCATTTGTTTCCTAATAGTCAAGGCTTAGGGTTTGACGCTGAGCAAAGTTACTTAATCAGCCCACCTTCTAACAGGGAAACACACACACACACACAGCTGGCTACTTACTGAATCTCAGGCTTGTCTGAATTAAAATTTCTGCACATACTAACACACAGAATTTCTGCACTTAAATCTCTGGTTTGTCTCTAAATCTTTGTTTATTGGCCCTAAATTGAATTTCCTGCACTTTACATTAGGAGAAACATCCTAGATTTCTGGGGCTTATTCCTTTTTAGAGAATCTCCCATGAGGTCCTAAAACCATGCTGTTTTCTAATAAAAAGTTTTCTGCCAGGTCCTAAAGTCTTTTGGGTTAATGGAGGTTTCAGGTTTGTGTTACTTACAGAAGATTTATTTTTATCCTCCCCATCAAGCCAAAACAGACTCCCCCAGATAATCAGTAGGCAGCTGCTTAGGTCACCTTGTGCTGGATCTGGGTCTGGTATCTCGGGGAATAATATGTAAATTCTTTCTAGAATTCTATTACTGAATTCATGTCTTTCATACCAGTTTTTCTTAAATTTCCCTTCAAGGTCCCCAAGATACATCCCCACTATTGCAAATCAAATTCTAGTCCCCACCTACAAATTTATTGTATTTATTTATTTATTACATTTGTTTACCAGGTAGTGTCCAAATGGGCCGGAGGGCCCATTTTCAGTCGATACCGGGGGAGAAAAGCTATACATAAAAATAATGATACAGTACAGTTAAAAAGAATATACACTACTACATTCATAAGAAAAAATATTTACCATGATTACCAAATTGTTTACAATCAAAAGATTCAATATTTTTTTTTTTTGTCATAACAACATTATGAATGTAGAATGCAGGAATCTGGATAACTAGCTAAAATCTGATAACAGGCAATGAGCAGACCTAGACTGAGAAAGCTATGCATCAGTGTTAGAGAAGTAAACATTTTGGTTTTGAATTTTAGAAGAATGTATAAACCAAAAAGACTGTGTGGAAGCAATTTGAGGGAAATACTTGGGGATATGAGCTGTAATACAGGAAAAAGAGTATAGCAGAGACAAAATGAGCATAGGAGAGAGGAGTTATCCAGGTGGAGAACAAGGGCAAAGCCGGTTGCTTTTTAGATGTTCTTTTAATGTTGATTTAAATGAAGAGTAGCAAATGTTGCATTGTGCACTTAGGGGAAGGGCATTCCAGGACTTAGCTACTTTGAGTAGAGGGAGTCACCATGGTAGTTATGTGACTGTGTTATACTGAGCAATGACCTATTGGAAGATCTAAGGGACCTACTGTTTACCTGTAGTTGGAGTAAGGGTGAGGGTTGTGTGTGATTTTGTGGGCTAGGGTTAGTTGGTTTAAGGTTAACAGGTTAGGGAGTTCTAGCCAGTTGAGTTGAAGAAGATCGGAGCAATGATGTGTTTTATGGGGGTGGCCTGTGGCAAACTTTGTGATTTTGTTATAGCAGGATTCAAGTTTGTGCAGGTCTGTCTTACATAAGTTGGTACAGATATGTGAACAGTAGAGAAGTGTAGAGAGTAGTTGAGCTCTAGCAGTGGCTAGTCTGGTTTGGGATGTTAGGTATGGTTCGCACTGCAGAAAGCACCCAGCTTGCAGTTGACTTTTTTGATAGTTTGAAAAATGCGAATATCATTTTTGAGATGGTCATCTATTGTAATATCTAGGAGTTTGGCCTGGTTTGTTGGATACATTTTGGTGCCATTTGTGGAGTGAATAGAGAGGGTTAGGTAGTTTGATTTGGTAGATTTGTTCCCAAAGATTATTAATTTTGTCTTATTTGGATTTAGAAGGAGTTGATGGCTTAATAAGAATGATTAAACTTGTAGAAAAGCTTTTCACATTTTTTTCTTTTAGTTCTTGTGGAGAAAGGGCAGAGCATATGAGGAAAGTATCATCAGTGTATTGTATGGTAGAGGCATGTTGGGTTGCTGTATTAATGTTATTAGTAAATACAATAAAGAGGAGGGGGCTAAGTATGGATCCTTGGGGTACACCAGTGGTAACTGGCAGTAGAGGAGAGAGTTCATTTTCCCATTTAGTAGCCTGTTGATGGTTTGATAGATAACTGAGAAATCAAGACAAGCATACTAGACTGAGGTTGTATGTAGCGAGTATGTTTAGTAGAAGTTGGTGGGAAATAGTGTCAAAGGCTTTTGACATGTCCAAGAAAATTGCAGATACTAGTTGTCCATTGTTCATAAGGTGGTGAATGGTATTTTTGAAGGATAATAAGGCTGTGATAGTACTATACTGAGGTCTAGAGCCACACTGGAATCTGATAGAATGTTGTTGGTGGTAAGGTAGTTTAGGAGTTGTAGCTGAATACATTTTTCTAGGATTTTAGATAAGGGTAGGAGGTTAGCTATGGGACGGTAGTTTGAGAGTTCTCTGGAGGGGCCACCCTTGTGGAGGTGGATGATATGAGCAATTTTCCAGAGGAGGGGCACATATTGTTTGGAGACAGAGTAATTGATTAATATAGAGCTAGGACAGGCAATGGATGGAGTAGCAATTTTTAGGAGTTTGGATGTTGGTTGGCTGCTAGGCAGCAAGGTTTTAGTTTGCTTAGTAGCTCTTTGATGTAGGATCTTTGAATCGGTTTAAAGGATAGGGAGTTAGTGGAACTAGAGCTTAGTGGGGGGAGTGTGAGGGGCAGTTGTTTATTGCTGGCAAGCAGTGAGGATATATATATATATATATATATATATATATATATATATATATATATATATATATATATATATATATACACACACACACACACACACACACACACACACACACACACACACACACACACACACACACACCACACACACACACACACACACACACACACACATAAATATATACAAATGATATTCCCTGCTAAAAACAGATTATTTTCCCCAAAATGTCTTAAGTTCCACAATAGCAGTTTTAGGTGGACTGTATACATTCCAGCATAGTCCTCCTGCCTTGCCAGTAGCCCTTTACTACCACAAATCTACCATTATTATCTTTTTCCCTCTTCTATCACTATTGAACCTCCTATAGCAATTAGCATAAGTACACTACTTTTCTTTGCCTTGATACTCTGCTGACTATCCATCCTGAAATCCTTTCTTTATCAAATTCATGTGCTCACTTCTTTCCAAATGTACCTCCTATAGCATTGCTATTTGTGCTCTGAATTTCTTAATGTAATTCAGTACTATTTCCTTTTAGTATAAACATGTGAGACCACTCATATTCCAAAACAGTGTTGATAATGTGGCCATTATGAAAAGAAGTTATTATTCTCACCTATTATATACAGTATGAAGCATTTTTAAATGTCTACTTCTAGCTTTTGTGTTAAATGCACTCACTAATATTTGTCAGGGTGATTTTTCATAGTGTTGTTTCTAGTCATCTCCATTTGAATCTATGTCACATCTTACAAAACTTTTTGTTTTAATGAATACCCTCAAACAAAAAACAAATACCCCAGCACACCTATATAACCTATTAACTTAAAAAAACAAACACAGAAAACTACATATGTCTTCCAGTAATAATTTATACCCTCTGATAGGAACAATTGTCTCAAATTGGCAGCTGCACATACGGGCATTACCTACCTTAAAATTGAGGTTATCCATTATGAGACACATGTTACAGCCCATGCTCCTGTTTACACTAATTGCTGTCTGTTTTTGTCTTGTCTTTATTCCCCTCCAAGATGTGAAAAACAGCTTGTATGCTTTCATAAAACATACATTTTTAGCCTTAAAAAGGCTTTTGGGTTTTATTACCTGCCTGTGTAGTTGGTTTGTCTCCATGGAAACATAAGAACAAAATATACAACTGCCCTCAGCTGCAGACTTCCTAAGTCACACTGAACAAATATTTGCTAAAGGAAAACTTTTCATTAGATTCAGTGTTCTGTTATTTACTTGTTTGCACTAAAACATTGTTACTAGATTAAGCCAAGGGCCTTGATCCAGACATTCACCTAAACAAAAGTAAGAGAACACATATCAACTCTATAAATATTATCAACTGAGCATGTTGACACCCCGTACCCCACCATATGAAGCCAGGATTGCAGGCTGCTTTTGTACAGCCTTTTTTTACCTTTTACATTGTAATATCTCCATTTCTTAAAACTAAAAAGAAGAAAAAAACACTTGTTTACTTTGGTATCTTTTAAGAATTTTTTATTAATTTAACACATTTAGAATGTAAACACAGAAAGGAAGAATTTCAGCTACACATATTGTTATGCAGTGATAGGAATCCATTAAATTTTCAAGGTAATCTTATACAATTAACGCATTAAGAATCTTGGTATTTCAATAACAACATCTGAAGGCTATCCCAATGACTGAAAACCTTAGTATGATTTATAGATCCTATTTTGATCATTTGTTTTTCAGTTTTACATAGTATTACTGTTAAATGTAACAATTCTTTGGAGGTAGAAACTGAGTTCATTTTCCATTTTTTGTAATAACTTTTATAGTGACTACCAAGAGAGCCCAAAATATTTTTTTTCCTCTTTGGCTTCTACAGATCAGTAATACTAAAGTATTACTGATCTAGTTAAATAACAATTATCAGACCATAACCTCTTAAAACATACTTATTTCTTCCCAATATACATTTCATTTTTCACAATACATAAACATGTGTGCCCAGTCAGCTTTTACATCTTTAATGCATCTCCAACAAGCTGAAGAAGTCATTTTACTAAACTTAGGGAGTAATAAACATTCTACATTCTACATTATATGTCCACATAATAAAACTTTCCAGTATAAACTTGGAGAAGTTTGACAACTGATTTATGTAACAAAATTTTATCATTATTGTCTATTGTGTCACTCAGTCCACTACTATCTAAAAAGTTTCATAATTTTGCATCAAAATTATTATTATTATTATTTATGATTAACTTATATAGCTTGGACAAGCTTCCTTTGTAGGTCAATCTACATTTGAAAACAGCATTCATATATTCATATAATAGGGATATAATGTTATGTTCCTTTTCACTCATATTATCCACAAGTTAATTTAATCTATTACTGATGAATAATATTAACTAGTTAGCAGATTCATCTAACTTATATTCTTTCATTAAATATTGTGGGGACTTAGTTTTTCGTTTTTCAAGGCAATCTGACCATAATACTAATCCATTCCCTGTTAGCAAATGTATTTAACATTGTTCTAAATTTCCTTAAATCTAGAGGTATGTGCAATGGAAAAAGCACAAACATTTCCAATTTGGTATTAATGTAGTTTTAAAAAGACATTTCTTAACTGTTTTAAGAATTCATTTCATAGATGCAGAGTTTAAAGATTATAATGAATTTCCTTCTAAAGTATTTTTTTAACTAGTTGAAATGATTATTACATATTTCTAATTTATCATCTTTAACAAACTTATAAGAATTTAGTGTAATCTGCTCTGGGATGGTTTTCCATTGACTAGTGTAAGTTGAGTCTATCTGGAATATAATAGAATTAAAACTTGCAGCAATATAATGAGATTCTACATCTGGGAAGCTAATACCACCATACTCCCATAATATTATATGATTTCTAAGTAAAAGTAAAAAAAAAGTAATTCCATTTTTAATAAGAAGTAGCACTTCTTCAATTACTTTTTCAAAATTATTATTAATAATCTTACTCATATCTTGATAGATTTTTATTCCAAATATATTCCAAAATATTTATTTTCCTTCCCAGTTATATTTATATTTTTCTTTAAGCTTACTATCTAGTAACTGATTTAACACTAAAGTTTCAGTTTTATTAATATTAAAGTTCAGCAGTGATGCTTCTTGAAACTTTTCAATTTCCACATCTATTTCTTTGATTGAATAATTTAAATCTCCTATAGTTATTATAATATTATCTGCAAAAGCTGTATTTTAGATTGACAGTCTTTATTAATTGAGAATCCATTAATTTTTTCATTGCTTCTAATACTATTTGCTAAGGGTTCAATGATTTATACAATTAGTAAAGGGGACAAGGGACAACCTTGCTCTGTGCTTTTGTTTGAAGTGAATCCTTGGGGAATGTAAGATCTAATTTAAACATATACTTTGGAGTCTCTATAAAGTTTTTTTTAAATATTCCAATAAACTGTACTGGAAATGAAAATGCTTCTAACATTTTAAACAAGTAGTTCCAATCTAGAGAATCAAAAGGTCTCTTGATATCTAAGCTAATTAGGGCCAATTTCTTGTTCATTCCTTTAGCTAAATCATAGATAGTTACTACCCTTTTTATATTATCATACATTAATCTATTGACCATTAATCATGTTTGATTTTTATTAATTTGTCTACTATATCTCTTAATCTTATGGTGAAAATGGAAGTTAATATTTTATAGTCTACATTTAATAATGAAATACGTCTATATAAGGAGACTAATGTATTATCCTTTCCTTGATTAAGTATCGGTGAGATTACAGAAAATGTCTATGAGGGAGGAATTATTTTGTCACTCTTAACTATCTAGAAAACATCACTTAGTAATTCTAAAATATCTAATGGAAACAGACTATATAATTCCATACTTAAACCATCTAACCCTGGAGCTTTACTGTTTTTACCCTTTTAAAGCTTCTTTAAGTTCTATCAGGATAATGGGCTTATTCAACAGATGTATTTGTTCATGACTAAGTTTATTAGTAACTTTTTTAAAATAATTGTTAATTTTGTAATCATCAGGATTATTATTTTTATCTTTATTAAGATCATCATGTATTTTTAAAAAATATTAAGCATTTCCTCTATATCTGAAGTAAGCTAATTAGTATGAGGATTTTGGATAGTATTGATTTATGCATTTTGGCTTAACATCTTTCTTCCATTAGTTAATCCATGTAGATTTTTTTGAAGTCATTCCATAACTATACAATTTTATTTTTTCTAATGCTATCTCTAATTTATGCATTAAAACATTTGATATTTTGTCATTAATTTTAATGCCTTCAGTGTTATCTAATTTCTTTGTCTGTTGTTCAACCCTTACTTTATGTATTTCATATTGTATTTCTAGCAACTCTTTATCTCACTCATTCATTTTATTACTAGCCCATCTTCCCATTCTGTCTTTATTATGAATTTTTAAGGAGTGCCATAATATGATTTTACTACCATTATTGTTCAAAGATAAAAAAAAATCTCAATTTGTTTCTTAAGGTAACACTTAAACTCTTTTAATTTCATAATATATACTGGGATTCTGTAAATAATCTGAAATGTCCTTATATCAATTACTCTATTAATACTTAGTGCATTATGATCAGATAAAGGACAAGGATTAGTTTTAAAATAATCCACTTTATTAAGTAAATCTATAGAGGCATAAATCCTGTCAATTGTAGTTTGCATCCCATGCATATAAGAATAAAGAGTGAAGAACAATGACTTATCTTCTGCTTTTACTATTAAATTAACTAAGTTATTATTACCAATCCATCTATTTAGCACTTTAGCTGATGCCAGTATTTTAGCTTTCTTCCATTTGCTTGTATCTTCTATACTGGATATGCAGTTAAAATCCCCTGCTAAAATTAAATTACCCTTCCAATGACTTCGTAGTAAGTTTAATTGATCTTTAGCCACTCTTGCACGTATTCCATGGATTCAGTAAAAATTATCTAGTGTGTAGAGTTTTCCATTATATTTAAGAATTACAAATGTAAACATTAGATTTGGATCATTAATGGATTCCATGACCTTAGGCATTACAGTGGAATTTCTTCAAAGTATAGCAGTTCCTCTCTTGTTTTTGTTAAAAGAAGCAGATGATAACATTTCATGACCTAAGTTATTTAAATATTGTATATCTTTATCTATCAAGTGAGTCTCTTGCAAAAATATGTCTCCTCTATTTAATTTCAGATATCTCACGAATGATTTCATTTGCTGACATTATTTATTCCATCTGCATTGATAGATAATAGATTCAAAATATACACACTATGTATTTAAAAAAATTTTTTTTACAAGATAACATGACATATTTATCCATAATATTAATTTAATTATGCATAAGACTCGAATCCACTCCTCCAACACTATTTTAGCATTCCATATTTTTTTGAATTCTTCCTTTCTATCATCTAAACTACTAAAACTCAAAAATAACAAAAACAAAAGACAAGTCTACAACTATAACTGCAAATGTTGCTAATAAAACACAACTTACCATGGATACCAATGTTTCTAGTTTGCCTATCAAATAGTTAAACTACTATACTATCACTCTACCTACCAACACATAAAAAAATTCATCAAAAAACTAGCCAAAAGCTACTGTGACTTACAAATAATTAATATAATATATATATATTGATTAAATAATAAGAGACTATTAATTTAGTTATATATTTGCCATTTAAAACTATTCCCCCATTACTACATTCAAATTTAATAATCCTCTTATATTAATCGAAATATTAAATAATCCAACAAATATATTATACACCTATTTATGTAATAGGAGTATACATTACCCATTAAATATTGCTAAATTATTCACTCACTCAACATTATTATAACTAGGTCTCTAAACAAATAAGCATAAAACAGTGGCACCTGAAGAGATAAAGACATATGTAGACTTACAGGTGACGGGTATTCTATTATACTAAACTATAATAAGAAAACAGAAATCAATGTACATATATATTTATCATGTCAAAAGACACAGACATATTTTATAGCACTAACAAAAAGCACTGAATTAATTTTTAAAGTACAAGTGAGGAAATCATTCTATGTTGAGCAATTTATAAACAAAGGTATGGCATCTAAGTCCAAGGAAGTCATTGTTCCACTATATTCGACATTCATCAGACCAATTATTGAGTACAATGCCCCCTTTGGTATGTACCTAACCAGGGATATCCAACAACTGGAACTTCCACAGAGGTTCCTCACTAGAAGAATACAGGGCATAAGTAATATGTCCTATGCAGAACTTCTCAAGGCCCTACTCCTATATTCTGTCTCCTACAGGCTTTTGAGGGAAGATCTATGCCTGGCATACAGGGCTTTTTCAGATCCCACTCTAATGGACCTCCTGTATATCCACAAAACAAGCAGTACCAGAATTACCCATTCTAAAGACATAGGGCAGGATTTACAAAGCCTCCGTGTAAGAGTTACAAGGCTTACACGGAGGCTGCAGTTAAACGGTGTGACGTCAGCATGTCATGCATATGCATGATGGCATGCTGAATCACACCTAAGGCTTACATGGTCTGTGGAAGACAGTAGGGGGTGTGTCCGTAGACTGAGCCCTCCAAACAGACACGCCCCCAGAAGAGTAAAAGTCCCGAAACAGAGTCCATGGAAATGTGAATAAACACAACACAACACATTCCCCCACAGACTATGAACATAAAATATATAAATGAACATGTTATATATTTTTTTTAAGTTGTAAAGATGTTTACTCATGAGTGCACTCGTTTGCGCGGGCGTGCCCGTCACTTAGCCACATTTAGCAGTCAGTGGAAAAGCATATAAGAACTAAATATGCAAAGTAAGCCAAGAAGCAATAGCGTAGCGATAGAGACGTCGGCTGAAGAGCAGGCAGTCATGGTTCGAGACCCCACAACATCAATTTTTATTTTTAGTGAAATAAACACGAAACAAGTCCCTGACATATATGTACACATATAAAATTATATTTTATGTAAAATGTAATGAAATGGGCCATTTATTTTGAAGAAATGTGAGATAACAAAATAATAAAAAATGCCAGATGTGCCTATAGCTGAGCTACAGTTCAACAAGTTGAGTGCATCTGCCCATAGGTGAGCAGTGGTTTAACAGGTGTAAAATGAGTGCCCGAAGTTGAGCAGTGGTTTCACAGGTGCAAAATGAGTGCCTGTAGGTGAGTAGTGGTTCAAAAGGTGCAAAATGAGTGCCCGTAGGTGAGCAGTGGTTTAACATGCTGAAACTGTGTGCCCCTAGCTGAGCTGAGTGTAATATGCGTGCTGACAGCCAAATGAAGCGTAAACCAGCGTAACCCATTTGCGCGGAGGTGCTCACCACGCCAACAAGCTAACCAATGGGCAACGTTGAGCAAGCTGTAACAAAACTGCCTTTATACAGACACACCTCCTAGCCTCGCTAGACAGTCATAAAATATAAAAAGCAGTGGCCAGGTTCGAACCCAGGATACCATGCACCATAGTAAAGGTACTGAACCACTAAGCTATGACAGCTGTACTGAGAAATGCAGTAATAGCAAATATATAGGAATGAATAGAAAGAGGAGCATGAAAAAGCAGGTTTTGTGAAGCTGATACAATTCCAAAATGACCAATCACAGATAAGTGTGGGAAAAACGGCATATATAAGCCCCATTGGCGGGAATACACAGCATAACCAATTGTAGAACTAACTTGCAGCCAGAATGTCAGGAGTAGGTGAGGGTAGTTGCTTTCGAGCACAGAGGTGGGGTGTTGAGGAGTCCAAATATATAGTTTGGCTCCTTGTCCACAATCATGAGGCCCAACTCATGCAGGGCCAGGTCCTATGGGGAGCATATAGGGCTGAGGCGTGGGACCGGTTGGCTCATGATCTTACCAGTGCCACAGTGATTCCAAGGACTGGTGAGCAGGTCTGTCACCACCATGCGGACCTGAAGAGACGGAAGCAGGACCAACTGAACCTTTGGATCCAGGAGGCCCGGCAAATGCCCAACGCCCCACTACTGAGTAAGCTGCATCTAATTATTTATGTAAGAAATTAACCTAGCTGATATTATGGAGATGTGTATTCCAATATTACTTTATTTATATTACAGTTGCAGGTGTCCGTTCTGCGAACCGCAGAGCCTATGGCGATAGGCGGGTGCGGTTGCGCCACCAGGCAGGTCAGTAATCCTCTCCCTGTAACTATAAATAAATATAAAAGTATGACAGTTAGCAAAAGAGTGCAGTGTAGTCACTAAGTAATAAAATGTGCAATAACAGTGTAAGAGGGTTTGCAAGTATTGCTTGATTACAAAAGTGTGTTGCAGTCTGTAATCCAAACAGAAAAATGAAAATGTCTGAAATAAAGTCTGAAATAAAGATGTCCCACCTGTAATATAATAGTACACAACCTGCAGCAGGCTGAAAAGTACAGCTGCAGAAGCTGAGTAAAACACGTGTGAAATATATCCCTGTTGAAATACTGAAATATGACAGAAGTGAGACTGTTGGAAAGGATTGTAATAACTACAGGTAAAACATGTCAATAAAGCCTAGAAGTAAGTACCATCCTGAATTGTAAAAATAAAACAAGTGAGAGAGTGTGAGAAAGAGTTATGAATCCACCAATAAAGTAGTAATAACTCCTGAATAAAGTATACTGCAGTCAGTACAGAATGAAATGAATGTGACAAGCAGAACCAAACTGCGAAATGTGTTCAAAATGTTCCTGCAGCTGGAATGTGTATCCCAAAATCTGGATATGTTGCTCTCAGTCTGCAATATGCAGATAGTATGGTTATCTGAAATACCAAACATCCACAGTTGTCTATAGCTATATAAAGCAAATGTAGCAGGATGATGTAGCTGAACAGAGCCAGATATGAACGTGTATGAATAAAAATGAAAATGTATATTGATGTAGCAGTAACATTCCTATCGCCAACTTGAAGTAGTTATCACATAGGAAACTGTAGGTAGAACTGTAGTGTGTATATATCTGCAGCTATTAGAAATGTACAGCATATGTATTGGTATTTGAAGGTGTTAATTATATTTCCTTCACCCTACCCTATAACCACATATAATCCATTCCATGTGAAATTGGTATGTGCAATCACAATTAACACCCCTGGACATTTGTCCTGTTGGGTCATACATATTTGCATGTACGTTGATGCATCTGTCCTGTTTATACATCCAAACCTGATGGCCTGTTGCCATCAATCAACTCTGCATGTTGTTGGACTGTGTATTGCTGTTCAAATTATTCATGTGTTATGCTCACTGTTCAATGGTGTGAATATCTGGGTGTTTGGTTAATGGGAATACTAATGCATGCTGTTACAACTAATTGTGAATGGTATTGTATGTTACTAACCCAAACTGTCATGACATAATGCAAAACATAGGACGACAGGGAAGGCGGGTTCCAGCGGACCCACCTCTCCCACCTCAGCTGGTGAGTGCACCTGGCAGTAGTGCCCAGGCGGGTGGAAGTGCTGCAGGGGATGGGGCTCATCCCCCCTCTGCAAGTGTGGCCGGAGGAGAGCCACCACTCACCCTCCATAGTGTCCAGACTGTGGTGCGTAGGGAGATCCAGGAAGCTGTTCTTGGGCCCCTACTCCAGCTTGAGGCACAGGTGGCACAACTAATGGGCATGCCTGCTGCCCAGCCTACACAGCCCCCAGCACAGCCCCGTCCTGGGCAGTGAATGCACAGTGGCAACTGCCCATGGGTGGGGATATCAGTTCCACTGTTGCCATCTGTGGGTTCATGGGCTCTAGATATCCAAACATCTGTCCCCGTCAATTGTGTAACCACCAACACGTGTCATACACCGCCCCTGTATGCGTCTTGTTTGTCTTGTCTGTTGACCTACCCAACCTACCTCCCCAGCTAACCCGACTTCCTTTACCTGACATACCACTCTCACCTGAAAAAAAAAAAAAAAAAAAGGGCACTCTGTACCCACAAAAAATTATGCCTCATACATAGCTGCCCATTTTGCACACATGTCTGCTGGACATGGAAACTGTCAATTACAAGTGGCTGTACAACAAGTATTATTGTTGTCCTTACACCTCTCTCAGGGGTGGAAGGTTTCAAATGTCACACCAAATTACAAACATATGCACAGCTGTTGCTGATGAAGAAATGGGCAGCTATGGGCCTTACCTACATCCCTCCTACAAAACCCAAGCTTGTTTACCTACTGTCTTACCCTCTTTGTGACCCCTTTTTCACCACTTTCCTGTCTCCCCATTTTCATTTCTTTCAAAGAAAATAGCGTGGGTGTGCGCAAGAGTAAGCACTTTTAAGCGGTTGTAAGCGGGTGTGTGCGGAGCTGAACGCCAGTGCGCATGCGGGAGCTCTGGGCAAACCAGCGCTAACCCGGTTACAACTGCTTAAAAGTGCCTTAGTCACTCTGAATGACAGGTCCTGTAGTCTGTTCAAAAGCAAAATAAAATCCCACTGTCAGTCCCAAACCCAGGATCTTGGAAACAGTAGTCTGCATGACTTACCACTAAGCCATGACTGTTATATAAGAACATTGTGCTACAATAAATATATCATGTAATAGTAGGAATGAATGTAAAGGGAATATAGGATGTGTAGTACACAAAGCATGTCATGCATATTTACTGTCAAATCTAGTGGATTTCTATAATAGTAGTGTGTGAACAGAAACAGCCATGCTAGTTGGTAGCTAGTAGGTAATAATGTCACTGTAGCACCTTGCAAGCCACACACATACTCACAGCAGGATAATCACTGCCCATACCCCACAACCTCTTACAGGAACACATCCGGACCAAGTAATAAAATATGTGGAGCAAAGGGCCAAAAACAGGGACACATTCCAAATAATGTTACAACAAACTTATAAAGTTCAGAGAGTAACAGGCTCTGCATTTTGTTGGATGTTTGGAAGGGTATGAAGTCTGAAACTTAAATGTTTGTCACTATATTCTGACTTGAGCCCAGAGTGATTTGACAGAAAGAACTGTTCATGAGATATTGACCAAAATATGAGGCAGAAATGTGGATAACCTGCAAATATCTGTACACTTGAGAGGTCTGACACTGCCATATTTGAATAGTTAAGAGCCTAGACATAGAAACAGTGACTGAGTTACAGGGATGCCCCACAGACTCCATGTGAAATGTACAAACAGTAGGCAGAAAGGTGTTACAACACATGCAATGGTAACTATGAAGTACTGAAAGTATGCACCACTTGCACGGCAGAAACAGTGTAGTAATACATATGCTCATGCTATCCCAGAGTCACAACTGCAGAATACCAGACAATTTAATGGGTGTACCCCACTGATATGTACCATTCCTTGAGGCAGATAAAAGATGCACCTGAGAGTCTCTGGGGCCTGCTCAGCAGCATACTCAAATACCCTAATAGATGTCAAGGCCCACACTATGGCCAGACCACACTGCATGCAGTAACACCCTAGCAGGTATAGCAAGCATTCCAAGGTGTGAATGTACATGGAAAATAGGAAAGCCACAGCAACACACTATAGCCAAGACACCTAGCAGGCATACAAGTAGTGAATGTAAAGAGCAAATATTGAAGCCATAGCAACAAAGTGCAAGAGCCACTGCTATACACCAGTTACACCACATGTCCCACAGGAAAGCACACACACCCACATTAACAGTAGTAGTAGTCTTAGGTGTCAGTGTACATACACACTTAGTACAGGAAACTGGAGAAATGAATGGGGAAATGTTAATCTACAACACAGCTGGAAATATGAGAGAGATACTAACCTTTACACTCACAGAACAGTGTCCACAGCATACCAGCATGGTCCCTGCCCTTAAAATCTGAAAGGGCTACGCCTATCTCACATACCTTTTTATAGCACTGTCCTGAAATCATAGTGAGAACTGCAATCAGTACACAACTGGCTGCATGCAATTAGCAAATGCTGGCTAACAATTAGTGCAGAGGCCATCACATGGACATATGCAGATACCTACTAAAGCATGCTGTACTCCCAGTCCACACATGCAATACTTTCATTGCACCCTGTGAAGGTAGGGAGAGGCAGAGAGAGAGAGAGAGAGAGAGAGAGAGAGAGTGAGAGAGAGAGAGACAGAGAAAAAAAAAATTAAACATACACAAACAAAACCGGTCAACAACAACCACCTGAAAGCTGACAACTGGCAAGTGGAGCAGCAGGACACAAAACCAGATGGCAACACAAGCAGCTGTGACAAACACAGGTAATGTAAAGTAATACTATAAAAGTCTACATACTGTGAACCCTCCATATGTGTCATTGGTCTGTATCTATATGTATATGAAGATGTGCAAAGGGCAGGGGACATACAGCAACTATCAGTGAAGGCTGTACATACATATATATGTGAGAGCATCTATGTGCACATATCAATGTAGGTTGAATGTAGGTTGTAGTGCAATGTACAAAGTAGGTTTCACAGTTATGTATGTTTAGCAGTATGTTAGTGTGTGTATACAGTTTTGTAAACAAACATGTTGATATACCTATCTATCATATGGATACGTATGTATGTCAATATATGTATGTATGTATATATATATATATATATATATATATATATATATATATATATATATATATATATTATGCATATATGTATACATACATAGAGAGAGATGTAGGAATACATAGACAGATGTAGATCGATAGCATATGTACAAACATATATATGTAATGCACACATACAGATATAGATATATGTAGATACATATACATAGACAGACAGATCTGACTATCTACAGGTATGACTGTATATGACGATCTCACACTCCCCCTGTCCCACCCCCTCTGTCACTCTCACCCCCTCTCTGTCACACACCCTCCCTCTCTCCATATCTACATCAATATATATATATATATATATATATATATATATATATATATATATATATATATATAAAGAGAGAGAGAGATGTATATATATTCTGAGTGAGGCACATGTGTACAGATGTATTGCAACAGGTGCCTGGTGACAAAGGCATGGAGTGAACACCAGTGTCAAACCTGGAGTACCATACCCCATTTTAAATCACTTACACCAGTAACCACCAGATATGTGATTGGCTGCCCAACACTGCATGTGTCAGGGGTGAACAGGGTCATAAATGTGTACAATAGTCCCCCCAATGATATTCACAGTGGCACACTATTCCTGGAATACCTGCACATGGTATGTGTCAGCAGACATGGTGTGTCAGCTATGGACATGTAGGTCAGTGTACCCCTCCACACCACATAATGGCTGCCACGGTATGTACCTCACATGACAGCTACAGATATGGAGAAGGACACAGCGACATGTACAACACTGTGACAATGCACTCAAACACATTACCAATGCACAGTGACTGACAAAACCACAGAGTACACACATACTACCCACATAGAGGTTACAACTCCTGGATTTACATACTTAAGTCACACCCATGACAGATGTCCAACAACCATAGTAACACCTCACACCATCCACAACCTAAATGACTGCTGTGTGTCATCCGTGACACTGCAATAGAGAGCACATGGTGGAGGTACAGGTTCCTACCCACAGATAAGACATACCCTGCAATAAACCACACAGCGTTAAGAAGCAAGACTCCCCATGAGTACATGTCACACATACCCCTGCTGAATGTTAGTCAGATAGGTAATATGCCATATGAGTCACTCTGTGTAACTGTTTGATAGCAGCAGGTACCATCACATCACATGTGTCACAATGGTCAGGGTAGCAGAACAGTATGCTGCTGTAGTCCCAGGGGCAATAGCATATTGTATTGTATTGTATTGTAATGTATTGTATTGTGTTGTATTGTATTGGTATGTAGATGTGCCACCTTCATGTAGTGGAACCACTGCTGCTACGCCAGTGTACAGGTACATATCCTGTAGTCAGGCTAGTGTTACATAGCACTTCTATATGTGTGTTTAGCTCCTCTTAGAGTTCATGTAGCATGCAACCGGGGATACGATCAGGTTCCATTCATGTTGTGTATCCTGCTTTCCTGAGGGCAGCTCTCACGTGGACATCTGTGATGACAGGGAGGTTACAGTCAGCTGGGATAACTATGTCTTATTTTGGGGGAGAGGGAGGGGGGAAACCTGCACTGAACCTGTCTGCCACAATGTTGCCAATATCTGTGGGTTCAGGGAATTATTTGTTGTTGTGTACTAACTGTGAGCATAGTGGAGGGTTTCTAACCAGGTTGCAAACATAACTGAAGAAGGCCTTGTGGTTATCTGTAGTGTCCCTGTTGATTTCCCTCTCAAAGTTGCCCATGGATGTTTGTATGTGAGAAAATAGCTCCTGACTAGTGCTGATCAGACATGCCTTCCCTTTATGGAATTATGCTCTGTCTTGCAGTAGCTTCCATCTTTTGTTATACAATCTGTCTATGGCTGGGGTCCACCAGACAGGATGCTGTCCCTTTGTGGAGAGTGTCTTGGTCTTAAATGGGATTGCATGATCTATGCATTCTCGGAGATGTCCGTAGAAATAATTTGTGAAGGGGTCAGCATTGTGGGTTGTGTCTTCCACTGGCCCAGTGGGCTGAAAGGATACCATGTCACTCTTACAAAGTGTAAAGTTTGCATTTGAAATGTTATTCACTATAGTCGTTTGTGCTGGTGGTGGAGGTGGGATATGTATATCCAGGGCAATTAGTTTGTGGTCAGCTCACAGTAGTTGATGATGTACCCCATACAGTACCTCGATACAAACCCCCAGAGTGAGGAGGTACTTTGGACCGGAATCAGTGTTCTGACTGCTGGGGTTTGGTAGTATGTCATATGGAGTGTGCCAGGTACTGTTGCACAGTTGTTGGCTGAGCACTGATACCTGACCATTCACATGTGTATCCACCAATAGACAGACAGATGCTATATATGTGAGATATGTTGTATGACAACAGTCGAGTAGCATGTGTAGTATGTGTGCCAAATTCTGCTGACATATTTAGCTGATATCAAGTTATTTCCTTTTTCAGGACTATGGCTCACCAGCGCAATACAGCTTACTCAGCAGCTGAGGATGAGGAGATACACCAGAGCCTGGTGTGGGATTATGCAATACTCTTTTCCCGCACCAGCCAGAATCAGCAGGAGAGGGCTGCACTGTGGCAAGACCTGGTTCGTCGGGTAAATGACATAGGCATGCATAATAGGACATATGAGCAGGTATGACATCACTGCAGTGATTTAATCAGAAATGTCCATCAGCATGCGTTGGATATCCACAGGCAACAGGTTGCCACAGGTGGTGGGGTGGCTACACATCCCCCACTCACCAGATTGGAGGGACTACTCATAAGTGTTGTGGCTCCAGCCCGCCAACAACAACAGCAGCAGCAGACATGCATTATGATGGAGGCTGGAGCCACGCAGCAGCAAGACTACGAGCGTGCAGGTAATATGCCATATTTATAGTTGACTGTTGTGTACACTGGTAGTTAATGCATGTGTGAGGTGTGTCCTTGGTTTATAGCTGTCATCATATTATTTAATGTGCAAGTGTGATATTCTCAATATCAGCAGCTGACCTGCGAAAGGCGACTGTTGTACTACTGACCTGTATCATACTCAGTAACAATGGCACAGTTGTGCCCACTGACATTAGTTTCCTCTCTTCTGCAGGTCCCTCCGGTGTAACAGCAAAGCAGCCTATCCATGCTGATGAGTGTGTATTAACAATACTTTTAATAGTCTTGATAGTAATAGTAATATTAGGCTCACTGAATAGTGCTCTGTGTATGCATGCAGGTGTGTCTGTGTCTGTGTGTTGATATCTCGCATACTGAGTAGTGTGCAACTGTGTGCAACTGTGTGCAACTGTGTGCATGTGTGCATGTGTGCAACTGTGTGCATGTGTGCATGTGTGCATGGGTGCATGTGTGCACCTGTGCATGTGTGCATGTGTGCACCTGTGAACGTGTGCATGTGTGCATGTGTGCCTGTGTGCACCTGTGCATGTGTGCATGTGTGGACCTGTGCATGTGTGGATGTGTGCATCACTGGTAATATTGTGTAGACATTGTAAACTGTGTTTCCTGTTTCCCTCCCACAGGTTCTGGTGCTGCTCTGGTGTCATGCAGCAGGGAACCTGAATCAGGTGCCATGGGTACTGATAATGATGACATCTGTGTAATGGCACAGGAAGGTATGCCAGGGTCCGTCACTGGTCAGCCATTTGACAGTACACAGCTGTCAACCCCATCAATGTGCACAGTTATCCTGCCAATACACCCTTTGTCACCAATGTCCCTAGGTGATGGACAGGATACAGTGGGTATTGACCAGGGTAATGTGGTATCTGTGGCACATGCATCCCCACACAGCAGCCATGGGCATGGCCCTGAGATGGTACCACACAGACAGATGTCCAGGGGTTCTCGTGGGAGCATCCGTGGGTGTACTGTCCCTGTCAGACGTGCCCACAGAGGTCTTACAACCTCAGCTATGTTTCGGGCTGTCATGCAGGCACAGTCACGTATGGAATGGTACACCAGACAGGGTCTGAGGTAGCTGACAGCATGTCACACAGCCATGACTGACAGTATGCGTGACATTGCAGCTGCCATCCGTAATTTCACCGATGTCATAGACAGGCGTTGTGAGGACATATTAGACCGGTTCCACAACTACATGTCCATGAGCCAGAGCGATGGTGGATGGTTGAGGCATCGACGTGGGTGTATGCCAACAACAGCAGCAGCTGGCAGTCGTCACAGATGACAACAGGGCCGCGGCTGCCCCCATAGTGCCAGCAGCAGCCCCAGCAATGCTGGGTCTGTGCTGTCATCAGACCGCAGCAGGAGACCACGTGCACATGGCTCTGGCCAGGCCCGACAGGGATCTGTGTCCAGTCAACGAACACCTGCTTCTGATGACAGTACCCAGTCTGGGTTGGTACCGGATATGGTACGTAGCACCCCTGCAAGGCACAGGTGCCATGTCCGTGGCCAGAGTCACTGATCTGTATGACCTTGCAGGAACAGTCTGTGGCTGTCCACAAACACCAGTATATGGCAGCCATGAGGTGGAACTGTGTGCATCCATACACACATGCCAATTGACAACACCTAGGGCTACCGCATACATGCACACACTGCATCAACATTGCCCCACCTTGTACTGCTGTCCCTCACCAACACACATACACATACATGTCAATTGGTGGTATTGGTGGCTGACTCAGGCATACCAAGTTCACACCCTGTGCATATGATGAAACTGTGCCACCTCCTGCAATCTGTAACATCAGTGCAGGTACAGGTTAACATGCTGCTGATGCACAGGGTGACTACATAGATGTGTAGTAATGGTATCATGTTCTTAACAGTACTGTGTGCTGAAATAATTGTGGGTATATCACAGCATGCCTGATGCAGTAAGGGTATGATTGTCATGTACTGTTGTCTACATCCATGGTAAGTACCATAGTGTATCATCTGCACATGTTGGCATACTGGTGGTAAGGATGTCAACAGAAGGCTACATACATAGGTAGCACAGGGGATAAGGTAATGAATGTATTAATATGCAATGATGGACATGTAAACTGCAAGTGGCATGTTGCCCACACTGGACTCTGCAATGCGGATGTTTGAAGATGTTGATATGTGTGCAGTACTACACGACTGGTACAGGACACACAGGAGCACCCTAGCACTGCAAGCTCACATCTCATACCATGCTAGACAGCCCCAACACACAAAACTAACTGTCACAGGAGGGAGAGTCCCCATACATGTCAGGGATACTGTGGTGACTGGCCAGGTAGCATACATCCTACTAAGTATCAGACTTCCCATGAGTGAAGGCTCAGTGTCTGTTATTTGACATGTGTATTACTGCAGGTATGAGCACCTGGGTTTCCATCCAGTTATTGTACATCCTGACGGTACATGGTCTGTACACTTGTGTGCGCTGAGACAAGACCCTAGCCATCTGACCTGTGTATTTCCATGTACATGTGTATAGTGCCTGCATATTTGCACTGTTACCTACTGGAAGTGGTACAGCTTGTTTGTTGTACAATGGACTACATGTAGCCCTGCTTACTGCAGCTTTGTTTGCATGCATGTTTGCTTGCAGTTACCCTGGAACACTGATCCCACCTGCAATGCAGAGTTATAGAGCTTCTGTGGATTCCTTGTGACATCTGCATAGCTTACTATATGTATGTCCATGTCTCACGTGACAGAACGTCACTGTTCGTCCTGTTCACATGTACGTTGCCTGTGACACATTGCATATGACTTACCTGGCATTTGTCCACGTGAGCAGTCATATATGCCAGTGCTAACTAATCACAGACACTACACCCTCACATACTCACCTTCTGTTGAACCACCTGCTCCGCTAGGGACGGCTTGCACCTGTCACCCCTGGGCTTTTGGATATTGGAAAAGGCTCTTGCTACCCCCATAGTGGCTTTTTTAGGCAAGGCTCAAAGGACAAACTCACCTCCATAGGTATCACAAGGGATAAGAATAAGAGTAATGCTACTCAACGCCAGAAGTCTAAATCTCAAGATGCACGCACTTGAAACTCTCCTTAGCATGGAGAACATTGATATCTGTGCAGTAACAGATACCTGGTTCAGGGCTACCAAGAGCACTCTAGCACTACCAGGTTATACCTCATACCATGCTTTTTGGCCCCAAAACTTGGACTGAACCACAAAAGGAAGGGGAGTATTGATATTCATCAAAGATACCCACACCTCCAGGTTGGTGGCAAAGCACGAAGCATCAGAGACTATCCATGTGCAACTAACAGTGGGTAAAACTGACTTCCAGGTTATAGCCTGCTACAGACCACCCACCCAAACCCAGGAACCCCACTTGGCCTTCCTGAGAACACTGGAAAATATGAAGGTTTCTCCAAACACCATTATATTGGGTGACTTCAACTACCCAAACATAGACTGGGAGCATTACTCTAGCTCCAACACCCTATAATTTATAAACTCAAATGCTATGGAACAACTTGTTACCACTCCCACAAGAGGGAAAAACATACTGGACCTGATCATCACCAACATGAGGACTTTATACTCCAGACCAGATGTGTATCCCTCACTGGTAAGATCAGACCATAAACTAATCTCACTGGATATTCACATCCCAACCCCACCCCCTGCCCAAAAAACCACAGTGAAGACCATCTCTAAAGCAAATTCACACTCCTCAAAACTGAGGTGGAATCCTTCAAAGCCCCCAGGCCTGTGGAAAATACAGCCCAGACCGCAGCATCCTCTATAAACGCATTCTATGGACACCTTCAGGAATGCATGGATCATGCGATCCCAAATAAAACCAAGACCCAATCCTCCAAAGGCAGATGTCCTGTCTGGTGGACCCCAGCCATAAACAAACTATACAATCGAAGGAGGAAGCTACTAAATGATAGAGCAAAATCCCAAAAAGGGAAGGCATCACTGATCAGTATTAGCAAAAAACTACGGGCACTCATAAAATTGTCTAAGGCCAGCTTCAAGAGGAAATTGCACAGGACACTAAGGATAATCACAAGTCTTTCTTTAGTTATGTTAGGAACCTGGGTGGTAATACCCAGATATGCTCAGAATTAGTCCAAAATGACAAAAGAAACACCGAACCCACAGACATTGCCAACATCCTAGCTGACAGGTTCAGCGCAAACGTCTCCCCCCTCCACACCAAAAGGGCAAATATCTATCCCAGCAGAGTGCTGCCCCCCTGACATCTCAGATGCTCAGGTAAGAGCCGCCCTCTCCAAAGCAAAAAACACAGCATCAATGGGACCAGACAGTGTCCCAGGCTGTGTCCTACATGAACTCCAAGAAGAGCTAAACCCAAACATAAAACTACTGTTTGATCTTAGCCTTACTACAGGATATGTGCCCAAAGAGTGGCGTACAGCAACAGTGGTCCCTCTCCATAAAGGTGGTGCCTCAACGGATCCTGGAAACTATCGCCCCATAGGCCTGACTAGCTTGGTCTGCAAAGCTATGGAAAGGATCATCATGGACCTCATAAATAAAGATATTGGGGACCTACAGACACTGGGTCCCACCCAGTTCAGCTTTGTTAAGGGCAGATCCTGCCTCTTAAACCTGGTTGATTTCTTTGAAACAGTCACCAAGGCCATTGACGAGGGGAAGGTGGTCCACACAGCCTACCTGGACCTCGCAAAAGCCTTTGATACAATACCCCACTTAGGCATTATTGAAAAGCTCAACAGCTTAAATATCAACCTCTATGTCACTAGATGGATTGCAAACTGGCTCAAGGACAGAACCCACATGGTTAGAATTGCTGGAGCCATGTCAGACTCCAAAACAGTTACAAGTGGTGTCATACAAGGCTCAGTCCTGGGACCTCTCTTGTTCGGTATATATTTCTCGGAGGTACAGGCCAACACGGAAGGAATGTGGCTGACCAAGTTCGCAGATGACTTCAAACTGGCCACCATAATCGACTCTCCAGCTGACACAAGCATCCTCCAAAAGGGCCTCATAGAAACAGACAACTGGTGCGAGAGCCATGGCCTCAAGCTAAATGCCAAACAGTGTATAGTCATCCCCTTTGGCAAAAACAAAGTGCCCACAAATTACCACATAGGTGGTAATCCATTAAGTACAGAAGAAGTAATTAGGGACTGGGGACCCAAGTTGATAGCAATCTCTCATTCGACAACCACATGGCCAAAGTGGTTAGAAAAACATTTTATATAGCCCACCTCATCATGAAGGGATTCACATCTAGATCAGGGGAGGTCATTGTACTTCTTTACTCATCCCTCAGCAGGCCCATAATTGAGTACAATGCCCCTGTTGGGATGTACCTTACCAGACACCTGCAGCAACTGGAAAGACCCCAAAAGTACCTCACCAAGAGGATCAAAGGGCTCAAACAGATGCCATATGCTGCCCGGTTAAAGAAACTCCAGCTCTACTCAGTGGCATACCACCTGTTCAGAGGCGATCTCTGCCTGACGTATAAAGCCATGTCCAACCCGGAATTAATGGACATGCTGCACCTCAGAATATCCAAATCCCATAAAGCTATGCGCTCGAGAGACTTGAACCTCAGCACTGAAATAAATAGGACATGCTGGAGGGACAGATTCATAACCCAGAGGCTCCCTTCACTCTGGAATACAATCCCAGTCCAGGTTAGGCAGAGTCCCTCATTGACTCTCTTCAAGAGGAATCTTGATGAGTGGATGGGAGATTGTAGGTTTACCCCGGGTATCACTTCTGTGTCACTGTTAGACAGAGGCACAGTATACTAACCTCGGAAAAGGGCATAGCAAATGAATTTAAAATGGGTGGCGAAAGCCAAACACATTCTGGCTAGGCTTATAAATGCCCTAGGGCAGATAGCCTAGTATGAACCTATGAACCTATGTACCTTGTTCCCCATTGGCCCTATGTGCTGTTAATCACCATGGCAATCACAATACTATGGTAGCATGTGCAAAGGTCACTTGTCAGTCACCTCTATGGTACAGTTGTGGTATATGTGGGTCATGTGGCAATGTCACAGCTGCCACATATACACAGTTAACCCTCTCCCCTACACATGGATGTACAACACATGTATGAGATGCAACCACATAGCCAAACTGGGGACGAAGCACTCCGAACCCAGTACTGGCATAACCTGTCAGGTGGCATGAAATACTACAGTGACTACAATACCTGTCTGATGTAGACCTACACTGACAGCAATCCAAACACGTGAACACACTGGGCCATTCATGGAGCCTCAGAATAGCATCCTGCCTGAGCAGCAGACCCCTCTGCAGCTGGCACACAGGCATACGTTAAGCCAGAACACAGCACATGTAACACATAGCACACAAATCCTGTGTGCCAAACAGTCACAGCTTGTACGGGTAGACAACACACCTGCTACAGTTGTGTTAGGTACCTTTATTGTCCGGTACAGTGAGGTTCCGCTCACCAGGCTGCACAAGGTGAAGGTCACAGTGATATGCCCGTGGGGCACTATGGTCCACCACATAACACAAGCATACAGGTCAGTCAGAGGCATGGATACATATGACTCAGTCATTGTCCATGCCACTATGGCTGACCTGTGATGTCTCTCCCTGGACTACATGATAGGGAACATGGAAGGGCTCTCTGAGCATGTGGCACAGGCTGGTATGACCCATGGGAACTATTGAAGGTCACAGGTACATATGTGTATTTGGCACACACATACATCATCTGTGTCCATTGCCATTACTGGTTTAATCAATGTCATGCATTATTGTGAACAACAACCCACACACATGGGTATTCTGTGTGACAAAAACACACGTGGCATGTGTGGAATTCAAAGCCATAACTAACTGTGCTATGACAGTAGTGAGAGACGCAGTAGCAGAGCGTGCTATTTGCATTACTGGGAGATTTGGCCTCTTCCGCTGTACTTGTAGGGTGCTGACATCATCTCTGTGTAGAGATTGGAATATGCAGCAGCTGGTGTGTTGTACTGGTTGGCAAAAGGGTCAGTTCTCTCACACATGTAATTGCACACACCCTACTTTCACCCCCCCACACACTTGCCAGATTCAAAATTCTACCTAACTATGTTATGACACTCAAGACCGAAGCTTTAGCAGAGCGGGCTATTCACATTACTGGGAGGTTTCCCTTCTCCTGCTGTACTTATAGGGTGCTGACATCATCAGTGTTTAGAAAGGGGAATGTGCATCCTGTAGTGTGTTTTCCCAGTTGCCAAAAGGGAAATTTCCCTCACACAGACTTGCACACACACCAACCCCGCTCACCCCCACACACACACATACACACACTGAGCATTTGCAGGATTCAAACCCCTACCTAACTATGTTATGACACTCGAGACGGATGCATTAGCAGAGCACACTATCCAAATTACTGGGCATCTGTTCTGCACCTGCAGTATTTATAGGGTGCTGACATCATTATTTCTACAGAGGTATGTACATCTAGTACTACCTGTCAGGTGGGGGATAGCATATATATGCATTTGCAGCCACCTACTTCAGGGTCAGATATGCACATCACACAGGCAGGTTATGTTCTATACTATGCTTCGTGACCACAGGACCTGTAACACACAACACAACCAGTTCGGACCACCCCTCCCACATCCAGGACACACACTTTGCTTCCCTGGGAACAGTGCCAAGATATGCAGGTGTTCACATACACCATTCCAGTTGTTAACGTCAGGTACAGGTATGTTGTGTGTGGGAACTACTCAGGCCTCTACAACATTACCCAACAGCCACTACAATTTGTGAGTCCATGTGCTATGGCAGGACCACTCACCACAGCCACAAGGGGGAATACATATTGCAACTGACCATCTGCAACATGGGTACTCACTGCTCCACACCAGAGGTAGACCATCATTGTTGATATCTGGCCATACCCACCTTTCCCTGGACATCCATATCCCATCCCCACCTCCAGGCAAGGTTGTCACTGCAAACAAAGTGTATTTATCAAAGTCAGACTTTACACTTGTGAAGACTGGGGTGGAAGACCTCAAAGAACCTATGTTGGGGGAGTATACAGGCCACTCTGCATAATCCTTGACAATTGCATTCTATGAGCATGTGGAAGGTTTGCATTGATCATGCTATCCCAAATATACCCATGACTGCTCCACAACAGGACACCTGTCAGGTGTACACCAGCCATATATGAGCTGTCCAACAGAGAGAGTGAGCTAATACATTGCAGAGCAGTAGCCCACAGAGGGAGGACATCTCTGAACAGTACTGGCATGACACTTCAATCCCTCATAATCATCACAACAAAGTGTTGACAGTGAAATTGTCCAGACAATGCAGATAAGGCTCGCCTCAGTCTGTTATTGACGCCCACGTACTGTTAGAGGTCCTCAGCAACCCTCTTCCAGCACACACCAACAACATGGATGTGGCTTAACAAATTCAACCCCTGGGATCTCCACTGTGTCCCTGCTTAATCGAGGCACAGTACACTAGCCTCACACGGTGCCTTATGTGACCTACTTTACAGTGGCACAGTAGCCTACTGTACTGGGGAGGTATATGCCAAGCACACTCTGGCTAAGCTGTCATTCCCTAGGGCAAACAGCCTAGTGTTGACCTCTACACCCATATGTTTAATTGTCAGATGCACAATATTTGTTGCTGATAGACTGTTTGCAGGTCTTTATTGCCATAGCATTCCCTGTTTCTATGAACAACTTGTGTATCTGTGGAAGATGTTTGAATATGGGAGGGATCCACTATATCATGTATCTCTCTGTAGTATATGCTCAGTGCATAAGTTATGTGTTATTTTTATGAAAGACACAGATTGTAATATTATGAAACACATTATTATATTTTTAAATAATGACAAAATGAAGTTAATAAGCAAGATTGGATAATTGATGTAAAATGGCGGGCTTTTTGGGTATATAATGGGGAGAACTGTTAGCATCATTGTTCTGAGGAAGTCTAGTATTCTAGATGAAAGCGCTCAACCTCATTTTTGCATCTTCGTTTGGTTGTGGAAATAAAGGAAACTAACTGTTTTGGCATCCAGTTGTCCTGTTTTTCGGTGCTTGTGCATTATTTGAACTGGTTAGTTGCAACAGGACATTCATTCCTTATCAGTCGTTGCTGTTCTAGTATGGATTCCTTACAGGATGTTTCTGTTTGTGGTACTCCTGTAACAAGGGAGGAAGTGAACAAACTGCAATCGGAGATGGCAATCATCAAAGGGGAGCTCACCCGTTTAATCGAACTTTTTACTCCACATCCTGGTTCTCCCAAAGCTTCAGGTAAACCAACAACTACCGTAATGGTGTCATCCCGTTCCTCTATTGGCCCAGCGAGTGACGAGGAAATCCCCAACGGTCAGGCAAGAACCTCGTCCCCGTTTTTGTTTAGCTGTACGCCGAGGAAGGAAGCGCATTCAACGGTGGATAAACGACCTAGTCCACTCAATTTTTCAGCTGCAGTGGACAATGCAGGAGAGGACATATATCTAATATCGGGAGCAAAACCAAAACGACACCCGCCGGAGCGAACATATGCAACCAAAGAAAAAACTAATGTGAATGCACAGACAACCAAAGGTACTGTTCAACAGTGCTTCCGACCAGGCAGGTCTGATGCACAAGATAACTATAATGTAGAAGCATTTTTAAAAGTGCCGTTTGCATTTGGTGACGGCAAAAATGCTAGAAGTAAAAGTACAGACGATGACAAACAGTACACCTCACTTAAACAAATGATATATGATTTTGGGAATAAACTCACCAAAATCAAAGCCCTACAAGTTGATAATTTATATCTCCGTAAATGCATGGAAAATGATATTGTGCCTATGGGTTTACGGTTCTTCAAAGAACCCATAGGTGTTGATATGAATGTGGACAATATTCAGCAATGTAATACTATGTTCAATGCATTTGGGAAACAGTTTATGGAATTTTTAGTAAACAACAATGATTTAAAGTTGGGCATGTTATTAAGTGAGGTAGAAAGTTTAGATAGATTTATAAGGCAGGATGCTTTATTTATGCAATGGGAGAAACTTTACTATAAACAATACGACTATGCTGAGAATAATATTAAAAGAATATTTGAAAGAAAGTGCAAAAAAATGGAGAGGGACAAGCAGCAATATGAGAGAGGGATTGCTTATAGATGGAACACAATAAAAGGTAGAGGAAATATTAGAAACAGTATGAATAATGGAAAGCAAGAAGTGGCTTACAATGAAAGATATGACGATACTTTTTTAGAAGAAGGAGAGAACAACCAAGGGAAAGTGGTGAAGTGGAAGGGAAAGGAACAATACAAAAGGAACAGGTTCAGGAAATGGTAGGGAACTCGATAAGTATACCATTGGATAATATGTCAATAAATGATACAAGGATAGCTGATGTTCACTATTCTAGTGGTGAGATGACCATACATAACACTACTCCTATTGTAGGTGAGGTAAAAATATACAATTATACTACATACGAGGTTAATCCCGAACTTTTGAATATATTTACTAAAGGTATGAAGTACATACCGGACAAATCATTGGATTTATTGGATACTTTAGTAGAGGTGAAACTATTCCTCAGAAAAATAAATCTTGGGGTATTTTTTCATGATAGCAGACAGCAAGTAGTAAATGCAGGTCTACTACGTAAAAAAAGTTCCTTCACCCCCCCCATGGCAAAAACTATAGAAGCTTATGAGAATGTAATTTATAAAGAAATTTACAAGCTTCACAATAAGCACAAATACAAGAGAGGCGATAACTTGGTAGTACAACAGATATACACAACTTTAGATACATTGTGTGATAACAACATATGGATTATGACAGCGGATAAAGGGGGAGGCATAATATTGTATGACCAAGAAAAATATAGTAACAAAATGTTTGATATACTTAATAATAGTGTACAATATGAAGTCTCCTCTTTAAACCAAGTAAATATAGCACACAGGAGAATTGATTCCTATCTGGAAGAATTTCTGTTGGATAATAGGATAGATGAAGAACTATATAGATATTTAAGGGTTGAATTCCCTGTATTAGCAACTATAACCGGAATACCTAAAGTACATAAAAATCCACTAGATCCCCCTTTTAGACCCATTATTTCGGGGAGTTTGAGTAAAACTTTCAAATTTGGTAAATTTGTTGACAGTAGATTAAAGCATATATATAATACAGTACAACACATTATGAAGGATTCATGGGCATTCTTGAGTATATTTAAGACAGAGATATGGAGTCCTGAGGTAATATTTGTAACAATAGATGTGCAGGATTTATTCTCTTGTATTCCCAAGAATGAAGGACTCAATAGTTTCATTAACAGCCTATGTAAGCATAGTGGACTAGACCAAGAGGAAATTTCACTACTCACTTCGTTTATGGATATAGTATTAGATAATAACTATATCTATTATGAAGGAGAATATTATAGACAGATCAATGGTGTGGCGATGGGAGCAGCGTGTGCTCCCATGTACGCCAACTTAGTACTCTTGGATTGGGAGGAACAACATGTACATAATTCCATATGGATGAAAAATATCAAAACATATGTTCGATACCTAGATGATATTTTCCTGCTATGGGCTGGAAATGTCGAAGAATTGACCAGATTTATCGACTATATCAATAGTACGACCAGCTATCTTAGATTTACATACCAGTTTGATAATAGGGGTATCAATTTCTTGGATGTATATATATACAATGATGGACATACATTTCAATCCAAAATCCATAGAAAGGATACATACAGTAATGGATTCTTACATTTTGATAGTGCACATTCATACCAAGTCAAACGCAACATAGTTAAAGGTCAATGTATAAGGGTGGCGAGAATGACATCAGTAAGGGAAAATATGGAAAAGGAATTGTCCTTTATAGGAGGCTTATTCTTAGAGAAGGGATATCCAGTTGATATGATTAGAGACATCACAACATACGTATCACAACAATGGGGGCAACAATACACACCCCTCTTAGGAATAGGGATAACTAACAAGAAGGATAGAATTGTTAATGGGGATGAATATAAGAAAGCATGCATATTCAAATATGGAAAATATACAAATGAAATTAAGGGAATTATCACCAATAACTGGAATATACTAACAAGTGATTCAACTATAAAAGAAAAGATACCTCACAAACCACAATTTGTATACAAAGCAGGAAATAATTTGAAAAGAATTATACAAATAAAATACAATCAGAATCAAACGAATAAGGCGAATAAAGTAGGGACCAAGAAATGTGGTCATTGCAATTACTGCAAATATATTTTCGAAGATATAAACATCAGGTTAAACAACATCACACACACCAAAATCACATTCAGACATGGGAACTGTCTGACGAAACACCTGATTTATTTGGCTATTTGTGATACCTGTCAGAGCTATTATGTGGGGAAAACAGATCGCTTTTTCAAAAATAGAATCTATGACCACGTATATTGTATCAATAAACTTGATACGAACAATGCTCTGTCTCGTCATCTCATTCATAGCCAAGGATGTGTGGGATTTAAGTTTGGTATACTTGAGGTTATAACACCCAATCCCAGGGGGGGCGATATAAAATCAGTAGTGAGTGAAAAGGAAATTAAATGGCAGCTACGATTAGACGTAGCTACACCCCCTGGGTTAAATGAAGTTATCCCTACCAAACCTCTAGTGAGGACATAAGAAATATTAGACAATCAATTGTTATTATGTATTTTTGCTATATTATGTGGCGGTATTGTGTTGATGTTCTAGACCCTAGTATTAACGACATAGTATATTTTGATGTCTTAGGGACGTGGACACCTATATCCATTGTACATGTTATGTTCCTAGTTGACAAGACTGGAGGGGATAGATCATAGGACTAGATTAAAATAGAAGGGGTGGAATATTTCCATTATTTTCATTATTTCCATTATCTTTGAATCTTGGAATCTCATACTGACGTATTGCTGTTATGGTAACCAGCAGACTGAAGTGAATAACTTAAATAATATAAAATATGTATCACCATTTACACAAAATATAAGAGAATGCATGTATATGAATGGACAATATTGCACATGAGGGGCTTACCTCATATTTTATTTCATGTAAGTGTTTTAAGTAAGAGTTTCATGTGGAAATTTTAACACACATAATATTTAGATAAGAATTCATTATGTCAGAAGTAAACACAGTCTATTAGGTATTTTACTTCATTTTTTAATATATGAAAATGATTATATATTTTAACAGTATATGCTCAGTGCATAAGTTATGTGTTATTTTTATGAAAGACACAGATTGTAATATTATGAAACACATTATTATATTTTTAAATAATGACAAAATGAAGTTAATAAGCAAGATTGGATAATTGATGTAAAATGGCGGGCTTTTTGGGTATATAATGGGGAGAACTGTTAACATCATTGTTCTGAGGAAGTCTAGTATTCTAGATGAAAGCGCTCAACCTCATTTTTGCATCTTCGTTTGGTTGTGGAAATAAAGGAAACTAACTGTTTTGGCATCCAGTTGTCCTGTTTTTCGGTGCTTGTGCATTATTTGAACTGGTAAGCTGTCATTCCCTAGGGCAAACAGCCTAGTGTTGACCTCTACACCCATATGTTTAATTGTCAGATGCACAATATTTGTTGCTGATAGACTGTTTGCAGGTCTTTATTGCCATAGCATTCCCTGTTTCTATGAACAACTTGTGTATCTGTGGAAGATGTTTGAATATGGGAGGGATCCACTATATCATGTATCTCTCTGTAGTCATTTAATTGTGTGCACTGGGCAGATTGCTGTAATGTGGTTGGTTCCTGGAATAACACGTACAAATACCAGATATGTGTGGCCAACTGCTAAACTGAGATTTGGCCTAAGTGTGTGAGCATGCCCAGTTCAGGCTTCCCATGGCATGTTGTCTGACATATGTCTCATTTATTAGTGTGCGAGCATGCCCAGTGTGAGCTTTCCATATGTTGAACTCTGCAGCCCACCACATTTGTGGATGAGTGTGAACTTCAACAATATCTCACGTTTATGGTTGTGTGTTGTGTGTCATGTTGTGTAGTTACTGTCGAAATGCTTTGTGTCTGAACACAACAGGGATTATACTCTGCCTGCAGGGTTTGCATGGGATACTTTGCATACAGTTGTCAACATCCTTTCATACTGACCTTACACTGTAGTACCGTATAGTGTACTGGTTCAGTACCTTCACTGTGGTGGACAGTATCCTGGCCTTTATTCCTATCACTGCTTTACATTTTCATAGTGAGCACAACAGCCTGGTTAGGGGCCAGTTGTGCACATCTGACCATGTTGCATTATGTTCAGATATGAACTACTTAAACCAGGCTTGTTCAACATTGGTAGTGTATTCCACAACATAAGTGTACATTGGCAAACACTAGCGATGTGCCCTAGGCCATTTTTAATGCTAATCGGAGAGTGTGTTTGTCCTTTGACACACATTGTAAGTGGAGTTTGCCATGACATATGTCATGGTTAGTATACTGTGCCTCCGTCTACCCGTGACATAACAGTGATACCCAGGGTAAACCTACCATCTCCCATCCACTCATCAAGATTCCTCTTGAGGAGAGTCGATGAGTGACTCTCTGGCTAACCTGTACTGGGAGTTTACTCATGAGTGGGGGTGGCTTCTGTGTTATGGATCATTCAGTACAGTTTGTCCTATGTATGTCAGTGCTGGGGTTCAGGTCTCTCATGTGCATAGCTCACTGCCATTCGGATTGTACAAGGTGCAGCATGTTCATTGATTCCAGCTTGGACATGGCTTTATACATCAGGCACAGCTTGCCTCTGGGTGGGCAGTATGGCAGTGTGTGGAGCTGCAGTTTGTTTAATCAGGCAACACATGGCATCTGTTCAAGCTCTTTGATACTCCTGGTGAGGTACTTTTGGGGACTTTACAGTTGATGGAGGTGTCTGCTGAGGTACATCCCACAGGGGCTATTGTAGTCAATTGTAATGCTGATGAAGGATGACTGCAGAGCCACAATGACCTCCCCTTATCTAGATCTGACAACCTTCATGATAGGTGGGTATATGGTATGTTTCTGTAACAACTACAGCCACATGTTTGTCCAATGCAGGATATCTATCATCTTGTGTCCCCAGGTCTCTCATTACATGTTAAGTACTTAATGGGTTAACACCTATGTGGTAATTGGTGGGCACTTACTGTATATCCACAGGGGTTGACTATACACTTTTCTGCAATTAGTTTGCTGACAAGGCTATGGCACCAGTTGTCTGTTTCTATGTGGCCCTTTTGTGGGATGCTTGTGTCAGCTGGAGGGTCAGATATGGTGGCCAGTTTGTAGTCCTCTACAAACATGTTCAGACACAGTCCTTCCATGTTGGCCTGTACCTATGGGACATATATACCAAACGAGGGAGGTCCCAGGACCAAGCCTTATGGGATGCCAGTTATATCTGGTTTGTAGTCTGACATGGCTGCAACATGTCTGACCATGTCAGTTCTGTCCTTGATCTAGTTTGCAACCCCTCTACTAATATAGGGGTTTATATTTAAGCTGGTGAGCCTATCTATAATGAACATGTGGGGTATTGTATGGAAGCCTTTGCAAGGTCCAGCTATGCTATGTGGACCACATTGCCCTCATCAATGACCTTAATGACTGTTTCAAATGAGTCAAACATGTTTAAGGGGCAGCATCTGCACTTAAGAAAGCCACACTGGGTAGGGTCCGGTGTCAGTAGGTCCCCAATATCTTTATGTCTGCGGTACATGCTGATCCTTAACATAGCTGTGCAGACCAAGCTTGTCAGGATTCTGGGGTGGTAGTTTGCAGTATCCATTCAGGCAACACCTTTGTTGAGAAGGACCACTGTTGTTGTACACTGCTCTTTGGGTACATATCCTGTGGTAAGGCTGACATTGAGCAGTAGTGTGATATGGCATTCCATTCTTCTTGGCGTCCATGTTGGACTCAGCCCAGGACACCATCTCATACCATTGCTGCTGTGTGTTTTGCTTTGTAGATGCTGGCTGTTACCTCAGCATCTGCAATGTCAGGGAGCCAGCAGTCTGCTGGGATAGATATTTTGCATTCGGGGGGGGGGGGGTTGCACTGCATCTGTCAGGTTGTATGTTGGCAATATGTGTGTGTGTTTGGTATGTTATTTGTAATATTTGAGTGATTCAGAGCATATCCGTGAATTCCCAACAAGGTTCCTACCATCAGTTGAGAAAGCCTTGAGATTATCCTTAGTGTCCTGTACAATTTGTATCTTCATAGGTTCATAGGTTCATACTAGGCTATCCACCCTAGGGCATTTATAAGCCTAGCCAGAGTGTGTGTGGCTTTTGCCACCCCTTGCTATGTGAATATTATGGCCATTTATGATTTACTTTACTGTGCCTCTGTCTAGACGTGACACAGTGAAGACCCCCAGTGTACATCTACGATCATCCAACCACTTGGCAGGATTCCTGTTGAAGAGTGTCAGTGAGGGGCTCTGCCTAACATGGAGTGGGATTCTGTTCCAGGGTGTAGGGAGCCTATGGGTTATGTATCTGTCCCTCCCGTACATCCTATTTCATTATGTGTTGAGGTTGACATCTCTCACTCTCACAGCTCCGATGGCTTTGGGTTTTCAGGGGTAGAGCATGTCCATTACTCCGGTGTTGGACATGGCCTTGTACAACAGGCATACAATGCCTCTGTGTAGGCAGTATGTGACTGCATTCAGCTGGGGTGTCTACAGCCAGGCAGCATATGACATATATTTGAGACCCTTTATCCTCTTGGTGAGGTACCTTTGAGGTCTTTCTAACTGCTGCAGGTGTCAGGTAAGGTACATCCCAAATGAGGCATTGTACTAGATTATGGGTCTGATAAGAGAACAGTACAGGGGCACAAAGACCTCTGTTGACATAGATGTGAATCCTTTCATGATACGGTGTCCAATATAGACAGTCTTCCTAGCCAGATTGGCAATGTGAGTGTCACATAACAGGTTACTGTCCACTTGTGTCCCTAGGTCCCTGATTACTCCTTCCATACATAATGGTTTACCACCTATGTGGTAATTTGTGAGTACCTTGTTTGGTATTTGGTGGGACATTCATACTGTCCAGTGTCTTCAGGATGGCTGGGTGGGGTTCCTGTGTGTGGGAGTGTGGTCTGTAGCATGCTACAGACTGTACAGCAGTTTTGCCTATGGTTGGGTGCACATGGGTGGTCTCCGATGCTTCGTGCATTGTCAGTTACCTGGACGTATGGGTGTCTGTGCTGAATATGGATACTCCCCCTCCTTTTATGTTTTGGTCCAGGTTTTGGGGTGATAACGCATGATATGAGGTATAACCTGGTAGTGCTGGTGTGCTGTCAGGAGGCTTGCAACAGGTTTCTGTCACTGCACGGACATCGATGTTCTCCATACTGGGGAGGGCCTCAGGAGCATACATATTGCGGTTTACACGTCTGGCATTGGTCAGCATTACCCTTATGTTTCTTTCCACTTATGTTTTCTAGGGTGGTGGGTTAGTCTTTTCAGCCTTGCCTACGTAAGGCTCTATGGAGGTGGCAAAAGCCTTATCCAATATCCAGACGCCCAGGGGTAACAGGTGCAAGCCATCCCTGGAACAGCAGCGAGGCTTGTCAAGCATGACATCCCAAGCAGACAGATATTAGATCCCCTTGGAATGACACCAGTAATTGTGCCACTTGTTAAAGCTGATCATTCTGTGTTTGTACTGTGGCATCATTCTTGGTGAGGGTAGGATGCTGCAAATGGTCAGTGTCATACCGGCCTGGACTACATAATCGGAGAGCTCATCTATGTCTCTTTTCATATAGTCCAGGGAGATACATCTCAGGTCATTCACGCCAGCATGGACAATGACTGCATCATATTTCTACTTGCTTTGGGGTGACCTGCGTACTTGTGTTATGTGGTGTATTGTAGCAGCCTACAGGCAGCTTACTGTACCCTTTCCCTTGTTCAGTCTGGTGAGTGGGACAGCAGTGTGTCTGACTATGGAGTCACCTATTATAACTGTATCAGGCATGTTGTTTCTCCTTCTGGCCTGTGACTGTTTGGCACACCAGCTTTGTGTACTATGTGTTGCATGTGCTATGTTTGGAGGTTGTGGTTGCTTCGGTGTCTGCTTTGGAGGCCTCTGTTGGTGTGGTGTGTTTGTAATTAGGGCCTCTGGGAATGCTTTTCTGTGTTTATGTCTTTGGTTTGCAGTTGTGATAGGTCTATGTGGGACTGGGTTTGTGGTGTGTGTGGTTACCTTCTCCTCCTGACTAGTTTTGACAGTACTGAGTTGAGGGAGCTCAGCCTCCGGTTTGGATAAATGGTTGCATCTCTCACATATATTTGTATTTCTTGGGGGGAGTTGAGGGTTGTCTGTGTACTTGGGGCAGGTGTAACATTGCCTCAGGATTCACAGATTCAACTTGTTGTAGCTGGCCTTAGTGGATTGTATGTGTGGACATATTTTATTGCCATACTACTGATCAGTGATTACTTCCCTTTTTATGTTTGCTCTTTCATGTAGTAGCTTCCTCATTCTCTTGCATGGTTTGGTAATGGCTGGAGTCCAGCATGCCAGATGCCTGTGTGTATGGCATTGTGTCTTGTTGCTATTTGGGATTGCATAATCCAAGCATTCCTGGCTGTGTTCATGGAATGCCTGTATAACAGGTTCTGAGGTGTGGCCCATATTTTGCACCTGCACAGGGCCTTTAATGGATTCCACATCAGTTTGGAGGAGTGCAACTTTTGCTTTATACATGTTTTTCACTGTGGTTTTCTAGCCAGGGACTGTGGTCAGGATGTGTATATCCAGTGTGATTACTCTACGGTCTGGTCTTACTAGTGAGGGATACACTTCTCATCTTGCCCTCCAGTACCCATGTTGCTGATTATCACATCCAGTATGCTTACCACTCTTGTGGGATTGGTACATTGTTCCTGGGCATTTTGGTTTATGGATTCTAGGAACTTTTCTCCTACAGTGTTGGAGCTAGTATAATGCTCCCAGTCTATGTCTGGGTATTTTCAGTCACCCAATATAATGTGGTTTGGAGGGTTTGATATATTCATGTATTCCAACATAGGCCAGGTGCAGTTCCTGGTGTTAGGATGGTAGTCTGTAGCAGGCTATAAAATGGGAGGCAGTTTTAGCCACTGTTACTTGACCATGGTTAGTCCATGCTGCTTCTTGTTGTGGTACCAACATGGGGGTATGGTTATCCTTGACAATTATTGCTAGTCACCCTCCTTTTGTAGCTTGTTCCATGTTTTGAGGCTGTACAGCACAGTATGAGGTGTAACCTGGTAGTGTTAGGGTGCTGTTGTGAGCCTTGACCCAGTTTTCTGTTACAGGACAGATATCAACATTCTCCATACTGGGTGAGTTTACACTGCATGCATCTTGCTGTTTAGACTTCTGGCATTGGGTAGCATTACATCTAGGTTCTTATCCCTTGTGATACCTATGGAGGTGGGTTTGTGTTTTGAGCCTTACCTATTCAGGGCATGCTGTGGGTAACAACAGCCTTTGCCAGTATCCATAAGGCCTGGACTGATAGGTGCACGCCACCCCTAGCAGGTGGAGCATCATGTCATGCTCAGCATGACATGATGCCCCACCTGCTAGGGGTGGAGCATCATGTCATGCTGAGCATGACATGATGCTCCACCTGCTAGGGGTGGAGCATCATGTCATGCTCAGCATGTCATCCCAGGCTGGCACACATTGGATACCCTTTGACTAACTGCAATACTTCAGCCAATTATTGCAATTGATCATCCCATCATCATATTGTGGCATCATGCTTGGTGAGGATAGGATGTTAGTCAGGGTCCTGAAGTGTGCATATACTACATGGTGTTACATTGCTTAACACATGGCATTCATGCATCAGGTGGTGCTGCAGGGCTGCCTCTGCCTGATGCACATATTACACTCCCTGTACATGTTTGAGAGCAGGTTATGTCATTTTAGGCATCCATGTTATTATATGATTGAGTCAGAGAGGGGTATCATTCCCAGGGTTCCTACTGAGCCAGTGTATGTGCTATGCATTGCCTCTTTGCCAAGGCTAGGGCATACTGGGCATGCTTCCTTCTGCCTACTGGGGCAGGCTCAGGTTGTTCCTCCTCCGAGTCATGCTCTGCCTGTGATGGCCTTGGCAATGGTGGGGGGCTGTTTGGCCCGGCCCTATGCTGGTCCTGCTGCAGCTGTTTTCACAAAAGATCATATTATGTAGCATAGCACATACCATGACAATTTGGGTACATGTAGTTGGTGAGTTCTGCAAGGCTCCACCAGATGTGTTCAGACACCGGACCCGTGACTTGAGCAGCCCAAACACACGCTCTATTACATTACGTGTTTGTGCGTGTGCCTCATTATGGCGTTCCTGTTCAGGTGTGTGTGCGTTTCTGATGGGTGTCATCAGCCACGGCTCCAGTGCATAACCTGCATCCCCCACTAGGTGTCCATGTGGGATGTCCCCATTGGCAAATGTCTGGTACAGCTGCGTCAAATGCCAGATATGGGAATCATGGTAGCTCCCAGGGCAGCCAGCACACACATTCATTATTATGCCCTGGGCATCACACACAACCTGGCAGTTGATGGAGGGGAAGCCCTTGCAGTTAATGTAGGCCCTACCCCGCTCACCGGCTGGTGCTTTGATGCGTATGTGCGTGCAGTCTATTGCACCCACTACCTCAGGGTATTCCGCTATTTGCTGGAAGAGATGCATATTGCTGGCCAATACCTCATGGGCATTGGGGAAATATACATGATCAACGACATGTGCTGACATGGCATCCAGGAACTGGTGCAGTACCCTGGAGGCTGATGCCTGTGATATCCCCATCATATCACCAGTTGGTCTCTGGAAGGTACCTGTTGCTAGTATTCTTATGCCAACACATACCTTGGTTTCCACTGGGATGGGTTCCCCTCTGTTGGTTCTGTGTATGAGGCGTGGCCTGCACAGCTCGACAATTTGCTGCAGGAGGTCTCTGTCCACTCTATAGTGCTCTACTATCTCCAGCTCATGTAACCCATGGTAGGTGACCCTGGGCCTGTACACTCTTCTCCGTCTCCTCACTGTGGGTTGTCTGGCACCATCTGCATTGTCACCACCCTCAGCAAGTAGCCTATGTCTCCTTATGACAGCTATAGCAGCCCCTAGCATTTCTGCTCTGAGTTCAGCTTTTTCAGTTTTCACTTCTAATAGCTTACTCCTGTCTTGCAGTGTCTCTTGAGAGAAACATCCTGCACTGCTGTTTGCAGAGTTTTAAGTGCTTGGCTGAGCTACTATTCTGCCTGTGCAATTGCCTGCTTCTAATTGTTTTCACCTGCTAGCTCCAGCAGTATCCCCTGCTAGCTTCCTACTAATTCTGTTGCTTCCTTTTTCCTTTCTGTTTCCTCAGGGGGGAGCAACGTGCATACTAGCAGAAACACGCTCACAGTGGCTTACACGTGTGCACACATGCTTACATGGTTCAGAATCTGCTTATTCAGGTTAAAACGTACGCACACCAGCACAAACAGTGTTACAAGTCTGCCAACAGGCTCCCACATGCTCAGTCTGGCTTACACGTGCGCACACTGCCCTACTCGCACTTCATGACGCGCACACGTGCGCATGCACGCCAAGCAAGAAATTTTGGTGTAAGCCACAGTGTACACCTTCCATTTCTTGACTTTCCCATGCTTATGTTGTGGCACTCCTCTTTCCATGATATGTGTCTGACATCTGTGATGTAACACTAACCTCCAATGAACTGCATTTCTCTATTCCTCCCCCTTATGTATCTCTTACACTACTCAGAATGTGCTCATTTGCTATGTGACAGTGGAATTCAGTATCCTAACACTTATTTACATCAGATTGCCTACTAATGCTTAGTTACATGCCTTAGACTCAGCTTCCCCCCTTAGCAACCACTAAACGGTGGCCATGTTGTGTTTGGTCTGCTGGTCCTTGCATTGTAAATCCATGTATTGCATAAAACCCACATTTGTGGGTTTATAACCTTCATTTTTATGTTTTATACAGTGCAGCCCATTTGCGCGGGGCTGCGCTGCATTTAAACATTGGCGATCGCTGAAAAAAAAATTATTTTTCATATTTGCATCGGGGTACCTTGCCAATGGCCACATATTTGGCCATTGGCATGCTGCCTGACACATATGCACCCTTTATTTGGAGCTGACATGGCTCCATTGTGGTTTTTGCAGAAACTTACTCAGTTGTCAACTGAGTACATTTCTGCAGCTAAAACGCCTCTTACACAGGCTGCTTTGGGCTTTGTGGATCGCTAATTTACCTCATTTGCATGCCTTTGGGCTGCAAGTGAGGTGATTAGCATATCCATGCCCACTCCGTGTAATAGACATTTTAGCTGGTCTCTTTCACGGACTTTAGGGCTGTTCCTGGATCGCGAAGGCTGCATGGAGTCTTACACTACTCTTAGACTCCATGCAAGCCTTCGTGAATCCTGCCCATAAACTTTGCCTGTTATATAAATAGGACCTGCTGCAGGTATTTATTCCAAAGAGTACCCCATCTATGGAACAAGCTCCTCATCCATGTGAAGCAGAGTTCCTCCCTAATCCAATTCAAGTGCAACTTGGACAATTGGATGGGAATCTGGAAATTCATCCCTGGTTTGGCACCTATGTCTCTGATGCAAACAGGTAACCTGTAAATTGTTCATCTTCCAGGCCCATGTTAACACTTATCAAGGGTATCAGTACTCGTCAGAGATTTGGGATGCATGGCTAGACTTAAAAAGGCCCTTGTGTTTGTTAGCCTAATAAACACCTATGAAGCTATAGCTCCAATTTCTGTACACTCATCATGTCAAATATCAAAATATGTAAAGATCCTTTTGTTTATTAAACTACCTCATAAAAATATGTACATTACTGAGGTTGAAGAGAATGTCTTGCTATTTCTATGGTGTCAAAAAAATATTTGCAGTGTATATTGTATTCATAAGTTAGGGCAGCTGCAGTGGTGCAGCAGTTAGCATTGCCGCCTCACAGCAAGAGGTTCTCTGGTTCAATTCTCAGCTGGAGTGCCTTCTGTGTGGAGTCTGCATGTCCTCCCTGTGGTCGTGTGGGTTTCTTCCGGGTACTCCGGTTTCCTTCCATATCCCAAAGACATGCAGTAGGTGGATTGGACACTCTAAATTGGCCCTAGGTGTGAGTGTGTGTGTATGCCTTGTGTGGAAGGTTGGACGCCGGGCTGGCAACGCGACACCGTAAAACTCCACTGCCAATCATGAGTGGACACATGATCCACTGTGGTGACCCCCTAACCGGGAAAAGCTGAAAGAAGAAGAAGACAAATTGTATTCAGAAGTTCAATTCAAATTACATTCTCCCTTCCTCGATTCAAACATATTAAAAAATCTACTTTGCTTTCTATCTAAATGGATGTACTGATTCAGCAATAAAACACTAAAGTTGCAGCTTTGACTTATGAAATCAGTTAATCTAGGTAGTCTTAGTGAATCTAATAACATACAGCACATAACAAGTTTCACAATTTATATGGCCAAGCTTAAAATTTTGTATTTCAGATTATTTTCAAATATTTTATATGATTTTATGTAAATTATATGAGATGTTGTATTTTCACATTTCTGTCATATGCAGGTATATGTAACAGACATCTTTCTTTAAAAACAGTTTGTTAATTAAATGTATTTTTCTGTTGTATTTTCCCATTAATATTCTGCCTTATTCTATATACATTGAAGAGCTATTTCAACATCAGCTCTCTATTGAAGATTATAGTATGTGTACATATTTCTTAGTTTTCTTTTAGTAATCATCCATAGTAGATATTGCATTCCTTCTGCATATGCAAATTATTCATAAGATGTTTACTCATTAATTCTTATATTACAAGCAATCTTGACTATATCTAAAAGAAGGCCTGCTTATTTAATTTGAATCCATGTGTTTAGGCATTGTGAACTGTTGTTCTGAAGTAAGCATTACATGCTGACATCAGAATTTGACAACAGCATGTGAAAATGACAACTCACAGCAGCTGCTAATTTCCTCTGTAAGTTTCTCATACTTCTTAGTTCTTTTAGTCTTTTAAGCTGTTCTAATCAGTAAGAAATATCTAACTTTACTTGTTTCAATTAATATGTACAGTAAATATGTATAGTTAGAGATAATAACACTACATTATAAGCTATCAACATATAAAATGCAAGCAAATTAAATGTTACAACATCTCAGTATTAAACATTACTATAGCTTTTGCTTTACTAATTCTTTACTTCTATGAAAAGAAAAGAGGAGTTATTTTGAGCAGACTTACTTAAAAAGTTATTTTCTTTTTTCATAGACATCAGTGATGAATGTTGATTTAGATTTTCTTCAGGATAGCTCAAGGTGGGAAAAATCCTGCATTCTGAAGAAGGTGGGAAAAATCCAGCATTCTGAAGAAATGGAACATCATTTTTTTCTCAAGCTTTCTCTGTGTGTCAGTGATATCATAGATGACTTGTGAAAGAAAAAAAAAAAAAAAAAAAAAAAAGAATCCAGCACTTTAACACTTCTAATTAGCATATTACTTAGTTTGGACATTCATTTAACCAAGTAATGCACATACTAAGCCAAATTGAACAAATAAAATACAACTCTTAACTTATATAGCTTTAAAGCTATCAATTCTATTACTTATTATATAATGACATTCTCTTACAGGAAGCATTTGATTAACTTTTAGAAACACACTTATAGGTTTAGTTAAATAAAATGTATTATCTTTCACTGTAAATGCAGTAAAATATTAAAACTAACCCTTTACATTCCTCATGAAAAATATTTTAGCTTAAAATATAAATACATACTTACAAATTTTCTGAAGCTTGAAGTCCAGTACAAACCTTTTACTTAAAGTGCAAATTTATTGTTTCAGAAAATAATAGAATAATAGAACTGCAATCAGAGAATAAAAGCCACTTGTTTTTAGGCTTTTTAATTTTAGATTAATAAAAAAACAAAACCAATCGCTGTGAGAATTAAGCTATCTCAATGGTACAAACTATAAAAAAGCAAAAGAAATCACCATGAGATAACATACACGGCAGGGTTATGTAATAAAATCAACAGTTTATTGTAAGTGCTTTTGCATTGTGCGACCAATGCTTCATCAGACAATTAAAACTAAACATTTATTCAAAGCTTTTAAAAATCATGGTGTACCAAATAGAATGATGATGCTTGCACATGTCACATAACCTAAGTTTGACTAAGTAAATTAAGAATGGCAAAAAATATATAAAAATGCCTTTTACAAAAAAATATGCATATAAATGTGGATAAATCATTTAAAGACTAGGATATGTCACATATCTCACAAATCTAAATATATATATATATATATATATATATATAGAGAGAGAGAGAGAGAGAGAGAACAACTATCTAAATGAAATAAAAAGCATTAAAGTATACACGTTGTCATATAGATTAGCATCATTAATGTAAATGACTCAAACTTCCCGTTTGAAAGAAGCCGATCAAAGAAGAGTGTTTTTATAAAGCATATAACCTCTGCACTAAAACCATGAATCAAATAAAAAACATTCAAGACAATAAATATGGTAAATAGGACAACAATATTGCTATGACATAGAAACAGAAAACTAAAACTTTTTTAAGTCTTATAAACATATCATAAAATAACAGGTGCTATTTAAACTATGAACCATATCACATATATCTCAAGTAAGAACAAACCAAGCAGAGTATTGGGTGAAGCAAAACAATCTATAATAACATCTCATGGTCATGCCTAAAATTAAAAAGATATTAGCAGCTACCTGCGTTTACATTATAATTCACATAGGTAATGGCATTCAGAATAATATGATGTAAAGAAAAAATATAGCAAGATATTGCTATTTAATCACCTGTAAGCATGCCAAAGTATATAAACATCATTTTAACTATTAAACTGTGATGCATATTCTGCTTAAAAACTAAAAAGCTATATATTGAAAGATGTACCTAAACAAAAATAAACTATTCATAGCATTTGAGGCAGATACATCATCACTCAGATTAACAACGCTGAATCTAAAAACAGCTCAGACTTCCTGCTTAGTTCAAGCCAATCAAATGACCATATTAAAATCACATGATTTTAACACTTGTGCCACGAAGCATTTAAATGAAAACTTTCACATAAGATATTGTTATATAATTACTAAAATATAAGTGCAAAACTTTCAAAACTACATTTTAGTAACCTACAAAAATGACAAAAGGACATGGCACTCATAAACAGTAATAACTCATTTACTGAAAAATCTAAATAATGAAAAAAATTATAAAACTAATGTACAAATGGTCTGCCCTTTAAAGAATTGTTTCAGGAAGACACTGCCATTTAAACCATATCATCTACTAATGAATAAAATTAGTTAAGTATCTCCAAGTTTTAATTTTTGATTATATTTTCTGTCAGTAAATAGTTTTCAGTTACAGAGCTTTCACCCTTTGCTGCTCTCAGTTAGCCATTGTGGCCATGCCCCTCCTACTTTGGTATTTATCACATTCAGCATTAACTGAAAATGCTTTACTATATAACATGCAATTTATATCATAAAATGTTTTATACAAATACTGTTAACAAAAAAAATTGTTTTACTTATGATTGTAAAATAAGTCATACTGCTGCTGCACAGACCAAATCCACTTTATTGTTGTACAAATCCACAACAACACGGAAATTTTCACAGCAAACATGAATAACTGTACAGTTAAAACTGCACACACAGATTAGCACACACAGAGTGAGCACTTTCTTCCCTTCAAACAGTGACTTCATCAGAATTATTTTTTTGTTTTTAAACTAGTTGGTTATCTGTGTGACCTTTTTACTCTTTGTTTTAGTTTGTTAATTGGGATATTCTTTTTTATTTTTTAACCAGTTGGTTATCTGTGTGACCTTTTTACTCTTTGTTTTAGTTTGTTAGTTGGGATATTTTGTAGACACCCTAATGTTTATGGATATCAGCTGGGTACGACAACTCTGTGTTTCCAAAGGTCAAACATTCCTCTTATGCTGTGCTGATGATGTCATAAGAAGGCAGAAACACGCATGTCCACAGCTAGAGGGGGTTTGGCTTTAATGGTCTAAAATTGTCCATAAATAGACTTAAAAATGAAAGTAAAAGAAAAAGTCATGGACAATCAGAATTGCCATTTAGCTGAAACACCTGATATCCTTAAATGGTGATTTGCATATATCCCATGAGGCCTCTAATGCAAGAGGTTTAAGGTATCACACAGAAGTCTAGCTTTGCTAGATTTTTCTTTTTTTGTTTTTTAACCAGTTGGTTATCTGTGTGACCTTTTTACTCTTTGTTTTATTCTGCTTTGCATCAAAAAATGACTGATCTACTTGGAAAAATATTCTGAAGACAGCCGAGTACAACATTTTGAATCTCACACCTGTCTCTTGACATTCTCTGATTGCTGGGATAAATTTGTTTCTATTCTACCTGGTATACAGGGAATGGTAATTTTTCTCAGACACTCTACTGTGTCCAACTTTTACTACTTTGCCCATCTGATACAGTTTTGTCAGGATAAACTCTTTCTGCTGGTATGGTCACATCTTTACTAATACAGGTCTTGGCTGCTTTCTCATGGCCAGGATTGGAGCATGCACACAATGTGGCCTTTTAATTAACAAACCCTGCTTTGGAATACCCATCCAGTTTCCTATTTGTACTTTCATAAAATTAATGCAGTTTGTTCCTTCCAGTTTCTCTGGTGCAGCAAAAAATCTTAGTTTTTCTCTACATGTTCTGTCTACTAAATCTACCAGTTTTGAAACATCTCTTCTTCAGCAGTCTCATACTCAGCCAAGCTTTTCTTCATTTTGACCTCTGATTTTTGCAGTTTTATTAGTTCATCAGAATAGCTGTTTAAAGCTTCTTCCATTGTTTCCAGCCTTTTGTTACTTAAGTGATATACTCCTTCAATGTTTCATTTATTTTAATCAGCTCTGAGCACATTTGATGTATATTTTTCCTTTAGATTACTGGAAGCCTTGTCTTGCACCAGACAAGGAGCATGAACTGCTTTTTGTTTAGGAGCTCCAGGATTCTTCCTAGTCAGTGTTTTGTCTTCACTTTTTTTAGTTTATTTTCTTTCAGGCTCAATAACTGTCTTTCCTGGCATCCAGGCATTGTACTTACTAGCCAGTAGCTAAATTTACTAAAAATGGCAGAGTTCTATGCCCGTATCTCTCTGTTTCTTTTTTCATACTAGGAGACATAAAATTAAGCTGTTGGTTAGTGTGCAGCTATCTTGGAAGTCCTAGAAATTGTATTTGTTGATAGAAAAATATTTATTTTATTTTCATTTGATTACCGGGTAATGTCCAACTGGGCCAGAGAGCCCGTTTTCAGTGGAGACCTGGGGAGAAAAGCTCCAAAGAAAGTTGATAAATTAAGAATTTTGTATATGATATAAAGAAATGGTACACGCCATGCTAAACAAAGCTTTAAGAATTACAAGAGGTTAAAACAGAGATTTAACTTACATGGAGAATAAACACAAGATTGAGATATAACAATATATCATGAATGATGAAACAAACTGAATCAAGTTCATGAACAGATTATATTTGTATAAAATAAGTATTATACAATGACCCCCCCATTAATATTCAAAAACTTGCATGCTGATTGGTCAGCGTGCATGTTGTAAATCAGAGTTATAGTAATGGAAAAAGGTCCGGTCGCCCGGACGTTTTCCATTACTATAACTCATTTTTTACAGCAACGGAGAACGCAAGATCTGCATTGCTTCACACTGTCTTGCTATGTTAAACGAGTTTAACAAAGCAAGACAGCTTTAAAAAAAGCAATGGAGATTCTCTGTTGCTTTTTCTAAAGCTGTCTCACTATGTTAAATGAGTTTAACATAGCCAGACAGTTTGTAAAAAGCAACGGAGATCTTTCTTTCTCTGTTGCTTTTTTCAAAACTGTCTCGCTATGTTAAATGGGTTTAACATAGCGAGACAGCTTTAAAAACAGCAATGGAGATTCTCTGTTGCTTTTTTTAAAGCTGTCTTGCTATGTTAAACCCATTTAACATAGAGAAACAGTTTGCAAAAAGCAACGGAGATCTTGCTTTCTCCATTGCTTTTGCCCACAGCTCTGATGTACTGCGTAGGCATATGCATGCGCAGTACATCAGAACTGCCGCAGAATACCAGACAGCTGTGGAAGAGCAGCAAGGAGGCATTATACAATGCCATTATTTAAGAAAAGTAATTATTTTTTTTCTTAAATAATGTCATTGTATAATAGCAATAACCCACGCCTGGGTGTGGGTAATGCTGGATTTACCCACGGTTGGCTTTGTTTGGCCACTCGGGCTTCGCCCTCATGACAAATCACACCAACTTGGGTAAATCCAGCATTACCCACACCCAGGTGTGGGTTATTGCTATATTAATGAATAGTAGGAAGGAAGAATACAGTATGCCAACATAAATAAGAGAATAAGAGAGTGAAAGTGAGTTGTAGACAGAGGAAGGAATAAGTGGGTGTAAAATTAGCTTGAGGATGTACAGGAGCAAAGCCACTGATTTGAGAAGTATTATTTTAAAAGAGGTTTGAAAGTATATGTATCAGAGATGGAGAGATTATGTTGGGGAAGAGAATTGCAAGATTTGACTACTTTATGGGAATATAAGGAGTCTCCGTGAAAGTTATGGGTATTGAATACTTTGAGCAGTAATTTATCACCTGATCTGAGTGAACTCAGGTCAGTGTAGGATTGGACAAGGTCAGTTAGAGCAGGACAGTTGTCAATTTTATGGATGACTGCATGGGCAGCTAATAATTGATTGAGGGATAGTAAGTTAAGCAGTTCAATCCAGTATAGATGGCGAAGGCCAGTGCAATGATGTGTTCTATGAGGCTGGTTAGAGGCAAATTTGGCTGTTTTATTATAGCAAGATTTGAGGTTATTCAAATCGTATTTATAGGAGTTGGTGAATATTTTGGAACAGTAGAGATGGGTGGATAAGAGGTGGGTTCTAGCCGTTGTAAGTGTGGCATGACTGGTGAGAAAGGATTTAGCCCTATATAGAGCACCAAGTGTTGTGTGGACTTTTTTGATAGTTAAAGCTATGTGTTTATCAAATTTCAGGCCATTTTCAAGAGTGACACCAAGACGTTTTGTTTGTTCTACTGGTTCTATTTTTGTGCCATTGGAGGAACAGATGGAGAGGGGAGGTTATTTTTTATGGCGGTATTGGTAAAAAGCATGAGCTTGGTATTATTGGCGTTTAATTTCCGTTGATGATCTGATGAATACTTTTCAATGTTTTGGAGGGCAACCTGAGTTTTCACTTGAAGTTTTTTGATAGAAAGGGCAGAACAGATGTGGGAGGCAACATCAGCGCATTGAATGATCGAGGCAGGGTTGGCAGCGGAACAAAGATAATTGGTAAAAATAATGAAAAGGAGAGGGTCAAGGATAGAACCTTGTGGGACACCAACAGTGACGGGGAGTTGTGGAGAGAGTTTATTATCCCATAAGGTGGCTTGTTTTCAGTTGGAGAGACAGCTATGAAACCAGCTAAGGGATTCTAGGCTAAAATTGTAAGAGGCAAGTTTATTGAGAAGTATTTGATATGATATAGTGTTGAAGGCTTGTGACATATTGAGGAAGGTAGCTGAGACAAGTTGTTTTTTATTTTTGAGGTGGATGGTGGTATTAGTGAAACTTATAAGAGCTGTGTTAGTGCTATATCTGGGTCTAAAGCCATGATGAGTGTTAGTTAATAGGCTGTTCTTTAGCAGGTTGTCTAGAATTTGTTTGTGTATGCATTTTTCTAAACTTTTGGCTAGTTTAGAGAGAATGGTGATTGGTCTATAGTAAATAATCAACAAGTGGCTTACATGTTTAACATTGACATTGTTGTGAAACACATACTGATTCTAGTTATGTAGAGCATGATTTGACAGCTTTGAAGCACCAGAACATTAAATTGTGACACAGTGTGGTTGCAGACGAAATTGTTCAAAATAACATTATTGCCAAGGGGGAATGTGCAAGTGTAAATTCTTTCGCAAAAGCTGCTTTGATGGAATTCATATTCTTTCTTATTGACACATGGTAAACATCCCAAGTAAATTTAAATCAGCAGTACATTTAATCAATCAGCATTATAAGAGAGACAAATGTTTTCATTCAAATGTATAGCATTAAAACAGATATTTCCTGATATGCTTTCACAGGGTTGAGATGTTAAAGATAAGGCAGGTGTGTCTCCTGAAATAATTATGTACTGACCATAGGAAATACTTCACTGACTTCTGGGTATTGTGAAAAGCAGTCATGGTTTAACACATGGTGCAGACAAGAAGCTAGAAGGTCATCACTGTTTTAAATTGTAGCCATAGTTTAAACAAATCAGTAACAACTGAGTGAAAACAAAGGATTGTAATAGGAAAGAATGTTGTTTATGTTATTTATTAGTACGAATTAGGATCTAAGCAGGTAAACGATAATAAGCTGTTATATGGCTGAAATGTTTAAAGCTACACAGTTTGTGTGTATACAGTGAAAACCAAATTAAATATTCAAGTTATATAAATCAGAAGACTCAGGGTTTGATTTCTGACTAACTTGTGACTGGTATTCTGACACTTAAGAGATTAGGTGTTTTGTGGGATACAGTGAGTTGCAGTAGAAACATTTATTTTGTGTCAGGAAATCATAAACAATATTTTTATGCTTAGTTCATGGTTTATAAAAATAAATTGATATGAATTTTGCACAAGGATTTCAACATTGGTAGAACTGTAGGTAGACATATGGAAACATTAATTTGTGTAGAGGGTGGTAACCAACAAGAATGGGTAATTGCTTCAAACCAATGATAATTAATGTATTGTAACTGTATCCAGATCATCTTACACATATGTGCATGTCTGCATTTTCAAAAAAAAAGTAATTTTCTTTGAAATTACAAAGGGCTAGATAACATTTTAAAGGCAGTTTTCATGTTCAAACATTTTCCTGCATGAGTTTAATAACATGTTATCAGTAATTCTCAACTCCTTTTTATGAAAATATAAGTAAAACAAGACTAATTAATTAATTCATTGATTGGTTAACTGATTAAGTATGGACAAAAGGAGAAAGGGTAAGCTATTTGTAAAAGGTTAGGAAAATAATGGAAATGCATTGAAAATCATCGACAAAAGGTATAAAATACTACTCGCAGAGTTAAATGTGGACAGCACAAAGGATGTTATTCTGTCTGTGCATCAGGGGGTTGATTACTTAGGAAGCATGAGACAGTTTTAGTGGTTGTAGCTTTATTTTAAAAGGATACCAATAAAGGGATTAATAAATTTATTAAAACATATTTGATTGCTTTCCTCTTTTGAAAACAAAAAAGATCTCAGCAATAAGTCTGGAAGTTGGCACAGAGGGTTAAAGCTGTGAACTGCAGTTTTTCTGTCAACAAATGGGTATTATTAGGGCACCACAAGATTTTGTTATAAATACTTTATGGAAATACAAATACTTTATGATAGCATTTACCAGACAGGTTTCATGATACGTACAACATGTGCATATTATTTTCTTACTATGCATAGTATGTTTTTTGTAATATGCACAAAATGTGTGTATGATTTTACAGCATGCACAGGATGTGTGTTTGGTTTTTATGATATACACAGCATGGGCATGTGGTCAAACAACTTTTTACGTGACAGTATTCAGACATCAATTTAAAGGGTAAGGTGACATGTTCATAGTAACATGGTTAAAATGTGTAATTGCTATCTGAGGAAACAGCACAGATAGTTATTTAATGAAATTTGGAATATTGTAGACCAGACTTAAATAGATAAAATATCACGGAGAGTGGAAAATAAAAAGATACTAACAGGATTCTGCAAATTACGTTTAAAAAACAACATTATATAAAATACGTGATTTTAATACATGGGAGGACAAAAAGAAGATGTACATTGCAGATTGGCTTTTGGATGTGAACAAATGAGGGCTGTTGCAGATGTCTGTTATATGTAGAGGGATTCATGCAGGTCAAGTTCTGACCTTAGTGGCATGATGTCAAATAGAGAGGTATTTCTGGAGTTAGCTAAGTTAAATGAAATGTTTTAATTCTCAATAATTTCAGGTAGTGAAATGAGATTTAAAGATCATTTGGGTACATCTAGGTAGTTGTAAATGTTTTTATATGCCGAAGGAGTTGATGGCTCACCATGGCATGGATAACCAATCTGTTTCCAGGTTAGAAATAATAGTTTAAAAAGCTTTTTATGATTCTAATCTTGCCATGCTTTTTGTGTAGGGCATTAATAAAACAGATCAAAACAGGTACTATCCGCATTGGTGCAGCGGTAGCATTGTTGCCTCACAGCATTCGATCCTCGGCTGGAGTGTGGGGAATGCCTTCTGTGTGGAGTCTGCATGTCCTCACTGCAGTAGGGTGGGTGTTCGAAAGACATGCGTAAATGGGCGAGCCTTTGTTGAAGGTTGAACATTGAGCTGGCACCTCACCGTTCGTGAAAATCTATTGCTAATCATTAGTGGGCCGGAGTTCCGCTGTGGAGACCCCTAACTGGGGAAAACCCGAAAGACAACAACAACGAATACATATGCATATAAATGCATGGAGTGAGTGCTACCATTCAAGCACTCCAGCCAACAGGTGTGTTTCTAACCTACAGTTCATTTTTTCTATTCCTTGTTCTAACCTACATCCACATTACCCTAGAGTAACAAGAAAATCCTGCAACACTTGGGGGAAGGAGTGCACTAGATACCCGGGAGAGCTCTAAAGACATGGGTCAAGGAGCTCACTATATACCAGGTAGGATTCTTGTGCCTTACCAACACTTAAAGAAGAAGAGGGCTGGCGGATTACTAGACTGGGGATACATAGTCAGTATCATGCGTGAATTAAATAAAACGAGACATGACCAGAGGGAAAACTGACCATCAAGGATAATCATCATATCATGCCTTAGCAGCGTTTAATAAAATAAAAAAGGAGAAAGTGGGTTGGGAGAAACTCTAGGCACTAGGGATGCAGTATATTGCATCAAAGATTCAAACCCTGTACCCTTAAAGTAAGAATATCAATCCTCTGTGCCTCCACTAGATACCAGAGAGACTCTAAAATATTACCTAAGTCTGTAAAAGAAAGGTTGCAATGTGAAGAGAAGGGGAAGGTTTTGAACCCCACACCTTCTACACAGAGAATAGGAGCATTGATCCACTAATCTGTTAGTATAGCTAATTTTCTTATTTTACATAATACAAAGTATAAATCCCTAATGTCTGATATGATCTAATGCTAGTAACAGCCCATCACTCATGAGTGAGAGTGGGGGAGGTTTTAGAAAAAAGCCAGTATGTAACCAGAAGACACCATGGAGATAATTGAAATTACTACTGGGGCTCTAGCATAAACTCTAATGTCTGTCATGATTAACTGAATGTAAGGATATGTGATTTATGATGGCAGGGACAAAAACCTAAAATGAGGCATTGGGGAAGTTATCTTAACTCTTAGACAACTTGGACAGGTAAGCAGTAAGTGGTGTGTGTGTGTGTGTGTGTGTGTGTGTGTGTGTGTGTGTGTGTGTGTGTGTGTGATTCACAGATATGCAAATTAGCTGGTTGTGAGGTCTTTTCTCATTGCATCTAATGCATTTCTGAATGGCAAATCTATGCATTGCCAAAACAAGCCCTTTTTACAACAGCTTATACTGTGATCATGGGGTTCTCCCTGAATTCTTGAGTTTATTTATATTCCAATATTTGTTTAGTCTTACATGTACAAAAATAGGAAAAAAGGGGTTGTGGATAAATGGATGGATTTGTTCAGTTTTATCTCCCCAGTACCAATGTAAATATGTTCTAAAACAGAAATCTGTATACTTTCAGGATAACTGTCATGTTTATCAGAAAAATAACCATCTGGTAGATTGCTATTCTTTTTATACATCTGATATGTTCTTGTGCTCTATATTTTAAACTTCTCTTCATCTCAGATGTGCAGAAGAGCTAACAAGAACACTTCAGGATATAACTCAGTACTTCAATAACACAGTTATACCTTCCTGGAGCATCAAATCTTTTTATCATTAAGAAATTTAAAAGAAGATACAAACCTTGAACAAACAGAGCACCCTCCACATCCTGGTAGGCATAAAACTATCGACACAAATATGACATGAAATCTGAATATTTTCCTAAACTTCTGCCATTATTAAATGCGAGTCTTGGGGAACTTTGCAACAATTACATTTTTGATTTAGTGCTAGCATATCCCAACATTTTTCATTTTACTTTCCCATTAATTAGTAAATGATGTTATGTTACAAAAATATATAGTTTTTTCTTTATCAACATTTCATAGAGCACCCCTGTCCATTTCATTGAATCTCTTATTTAATCATATCTTTCTCCAGAGACTGTGCCACTTTTCAATATGTTGTCTGCACGTTGTGTGGATCATAGACTTGCTACAAAAAATCTGTTTAACTGCCACAGCCTAATAAAAGAAAATCTCTCTTTTCATATAAAAAAAAAACTCCCTTTTCATAGTTCTTATCTTCTTTGATAATGAATTCTGGACAAAGCCAAAAATAATGGGGGATAAAGCCCAAAATCAGCAGTCCGTTAATGATTGGCAGTCGATTTTTATGGTGCTGAGTTGCCAGCTCGATGCCCAACCTTCAGCGAAGGCACACCCATTCACGCATGTCTTTTGGAGGCCACTCGGCTATGGGGAAGACATGCAGACTCCACACAGAAGGCACTCCAACCGAGAATCGAGCAGGAGAACCTCTTGCTGTGAGGCAACAATGCACCGCTGTACCACCGCGGCTTTAATTTCTGAAGAATAAGAGCACAAAATTCTACTGTCTGCCATTACTGGCTGATTGCAATCTTTAGTGGTTTACCAGAAAATCAAAAATTTTAGAAGAGACAGGGAAATTATGAGAGAAAATATGGGACATTGTGCAAAATAAGGAACAGTTGAGAAGCATGTCACTTATAGAGTATTGACCTCCTTATTCTGAGAAACTCCACACAGAGTAAGAATAAAAAAAGATGAGGAGGAAAGATGACCCATACTGCTTAAGTAATTCATACAAGCAGAAAACTTCCTATAAATTTGTACAATATTACAGAACAAAGTAGGCCTACCAATGCAGCATCTAAACAATAGTTCTAAAATTCATTAACCCTTGCAGGTGAACATTATTGTCTTGTCATGGGGAAGTAAGCCTTTCAAATAGTTCAGTGATGATGGAGAACAGGAGAATGTCAGTCTAGGCTGCTAGAAGCAATGTCCGGTAAGTGGACCTGCTAGGGAAGTCAGCACCTAATTAAAAATGAATACACCAAGTAGGTTATGGGCAATTAATTTTACTCATGTGTTTAATTTATAACTGATTAAACCAGTGCAACCAACACTGCTCTTTTCAGAAACACCAGTTGTTTTAATGTAAAGTAAGATTAAACTTCTACAGAAATTATTTTTGTCAAAGAGTCCCACTCCATTAGAAGTACAACCCTACAATTGCTGCATTTAAAAAATATATATATTTTCTGTCAGTGGTGGTCTTTGAGTGAAAGTTAACTTTTTCAAAAGACAGTACCTTTCAGCAAATGTGTTGCAGAAATTTTACTTTTAAATGATGTATTTTAGACAGTTATGCATAACTCTTTATAAAACATTTCTGAATGCAGTTTATAAGTCTCAGTAAATAGGATAATCCTAAACGCAGAAGATGTAATATACTGGGCATTAACTGTGTCATGTATTTTCAAAATGCATAATAATTCAGAATATTTTCGAATGTCTGAATAATTCTGAATACATTTTGTATCAATTACATATGATGACTTTGTTGGTCCAGGGGAATTTTCAAACTCCATCTTATACAAAGAACAGAAGTTAACTCGCAGATCTTACAGAGACAACTTTGGCCTTACCTTGCCATATGGATACAAATGTATTATCAGTTCTATTAAATATTACAATGAATATTTTTAAATAAGATAATACCATAGGCGAATTGCTATAAGATAACAACAGAACAAGTGTAATATTTTAATCGTACTTAACTACAATATGCTTACATTATTACTTAACATTTTAAGGTAAACAGTGTGAGGCTATATGCATTACGAAATGCAGTTTTTAACAACTTTTGTATATTTAAAAAAATATAGAACTATATAATATGAATTAGTATTATACTGTGAAGCTAACCTGTGATATTTCTATTTTGCTTCAAAGTTCTTTATTAACAATTGAACAGCACTGCAACAACAAAATGTACCAAGACTTTCAACTCCAATAACAATAATGGAGAAAAACACAAATATTCCCAAATAAGAATCAGTGGAAAATAAAAGTGGGTACCATTAGCAGGTGTACATTATAAAGCAATAACAACAACCAAAATAGTAAAAATAAGCACAGAAACAACCAATTCAATCCATTAAAAGGGTTTTGGTATATATATTAGTGCCTTGAGTTCAAAAACTCTTCTTTGAGATCAAAGAAGAGTTTTTGACCTTGAGATGCTAAGAACATATATTAAATCCCTTTTAATGGAGTCATTGTTTGTACATTATAAAGAAACTGAAGGTAAGCTAGACAGATGTAAAAGGTGATTTATTTCGAAAATTAGCAAATAAAATCAAATTTTAAAAAGAAAAGGCAATCAAACACGTTCTAATTAGACTTCATGCATCCTTTGTAAAACCCCAAAGGCTACATTAATTAGCAAACTATTCTTTAAAATAAGGCTAAGTAGTTGCAAAGTCTAGGCCACAATTCTCATGCATAATAGCTCCAACTTCCATTCCAGTATGAGGATATGTTTTCTTCCATTTTCTAGTAATTGCCTTTTTAGAAATCTGTTAGACTAAAAACACCTTCTCAAAAGACTCATATTCATATCTTTGGTCACAGCGGATTAAAAAGAAAGGGGTTCGGAGTTATTCTTTCAGGTCAAAGTATATAATAAACATCCTGGGTCTCATTTTGATGGCATTTAGTTGAGTACACTCTTAGTAAATGTAAAATAATCTTTCAGTGATCCAAATATGTAGCATGAGCATCTAGTGTCAACCATTGGGAACATCCAAGCAACCTTTAGTGAGTATATAAATATTTGAAGACACTATATTTCAAAACATTAAAATGTCTGTACCTAGTGGCATATCTTGGAATTTTCAGCAATCTAGACCAGAAATCATTAGGGATTGGTATGTGTCGATTTATTCTCAGTTCCTCCTAAGCATATCCAAATCTTTAGTCAAACCACCAAAGAGTATTTTATATGTTTCATTTATTTTATATCTAATTAATTTTTTACCAGAATCCTGACTCTTTAATCTACTAAAGCTGGAAACTTTTTCCCCATTGCTTCAAAATGCCATGAAAAAAATCTTACAGTAATCTAAGGCAATATTGTCTAACAATAACATTTCATTCTCTATCACAGGAATCTCCTCCATTTAACAAAATATTCACTCACCACAACAGCCCCCACTCTTTGTCAATTTTTCTCTTCCCACCTTAAAGGACTATCCAACTTACTCATTCTAATTTGAGATTAAAATCTACCTTCAGACCCAAACCAGATGCTTTGATTCACAAATGGTCACATGAGCTAACTCAGTCACAACTTCTACCTTCGTCTTGAAGACACTGTACTACTGCTCTACAATCCAAAGGTGTCATCAATTCTACCATATATAATCTAAATACTGTTTGACTGTTTTGTTTTTGGTACGTCTTATCCACTATGTTTATTGTTGTCACTGTATGTATTGTAAACTCTGAATGTGTGCTCACCTGGGTTATGTCTGCAATGGGTTAGTTTTGATTGGACTACTACCATGGCAAAATAAGCAAAATAAAATGTATTGTTCTAATGTGCAATATCCAACTAACCAAAACAGACCTATCCTTGAACTTCTAAATGAACCATTTAGGATTGGCAGTGATAGCTGCCAACCTCTTTGGACAATATATTATTTCTGGTGGAGCCTGTGAACTTGGACAAATTATTCCCAAAAGAAAATCTTTCCATTACGATATAATTGCTCCCAGTACTGCATTTCATGTTATGTCTGCATCAACTGATTCGCTTCCACCCTTTGTACTGCCCAGTTTTGGAAATACTCAGGGAATTTCCTCTGTCCACGTTCTGGTGATGGTTGTCATAAAAGCCCATTCCAAACAACTGAGAAAAACATTTGTCATTGGAAAAAAAGTAAATCTTTGATAGGAAATACTTGCCTGAAGGCATTACTTGACACTCTGCATACCCATAAAACTCTTATAGTAACTTTAATTCCCAATATGATTCATAATTGATTGCAGATAAATTATAAAATAACCTTATTTATGAAAAACCTTTATGCAATTAACAGAAATTATGCAAATAATACATTAAATAGGCATTCCAAAGCATGCAGAGGTTTTTAAAAATATATTTGTGCTTTTTGAAGAAATTCCCCTCTTATTGCAAAGATAATTTTGAGAAGCAAGAATGGAATATTAGGAAATATACGGGAAGTTGTTCCTGGATGTCACCCCCACCCACCTGGCTTAAACAACAAACTCAAAATGCGTGCTGGCACTATATGTAACAAAATTGTGAAACTAAATATCTGCATGACAATGAAAAATGATTTATGAAGTATGATGCATTTTTTTAAAAAATATTGGATAAAAGTTGTACTTTAGATTTTTAATACTGTCTTTATTGTTTTTGTTTGTTTATAAAATATATTTAGCATTTTTGCATACATATTTAAATTTTTATGACTCAGATGTTCATGTTTCTTACATATGATGTACTGATTTGAACATGTAAACTCTTGGCTTTTTTAACGTGTTTGTTATTGTATTAAAATTGATTGATGAAGTATCCTGACTGTGTTTTCATAGGAAAGGGAAACGTAATAGTTCTGTGGAAGTTCTAACCGATTCCGATTCTGATGAAGTTGTGATTGGAAGATGAATGTGTTTACTGGTGAGTTTTAATATTTAAAATACATTTGGATTTGTGTTCCAGACAGCCTGTCGTCATTTATGTTTTTGGAGCTTTAGTTTGTGTTTCCTGGTTTTTGGAAGTTCTAAACAAGACAGGAATGAAAGAGCTAAACTTTTTTTGAATAAATCGTATGTGTATTGCCTAGACAATGCTTCTGTGGTTCTCTTTTGTGGATTTGTTACACTGGTATTCAAATTTTTTTCCTTAATTGAGAATCTTTGCAGTACATTTCAAAATTAGTCACAGAAATCATTCATAAAGGGGAAAATGGCAACCCCTCAAACTTGTTTCAGATTTTCATTAGATCATAGAGGTGTGGTTGTGATCCTATGCAATTTAAGATAAAATCAGCTGAGGGCAAGGCAGGAAGATCTTGTGCAGCATAAAGAATTAAAATGACAAACCACCCTAGTGGCTGAACTCCTTGAGTAAAATTCAAGACAGACTTCCAGCAAAGAAAAACAAATATTTGAATTTTCATTCAAGAAACTATAAGTGAGATTAAGGGTGTTTGCCAGACAGTTCTCAAGCTTAATACCAAAGATTTCATTTCTGAACAATTCCATAGAAAAAATGAGTTTGGATCAGATGAGTTGGAACATAATTAAGCCTTTAAGCTTTAGTCTTCCCCCTACTAATCATATATTCATAACATCTCTGATAAAAAAGAGATAACCCATTAAATAGTAAATACATATTTGTGTCAGAAACTGTTGGACACTAAAACGATCATCAACATATAGATAGGTAAAACCCTCCTCCCTTATGCCCATATTTTTGAGTTTGTGATTGTCTTGGTTTTTAACCATAAGAACCATAAGAAATCCACTGAAACAATGTTACAGATATCAGTCACTTTATTTACAAAAATTGACAGCTTTCATCTGCATAACAACTTCATCAGAGCAAATTTTTTAGAATCCACCAGGAATTTTAAATGCTGGTTGAAAACTGTGAATGACATACAAAAAGGTAAAAAAAATAACCCCTTTTGCTATTTGGACAGTGAAGGAAACTGTGTAGACTTTGCTTTTTGGCATCTTGGCTTATAAACCAAAGGTTCTAAATGTAATGCAAATTTGTAAGGCAACAAAGGACACCCCAAATACCATTTGCCAGCTTATGGTCTAATAAAAACTAAGCTCTTACTTGGGCCATTTAACCAAAGTAAGTAGAACTTGAGTAATTTTAATCAAATTTGAGGGAAATTCAAATTTCCTAGGAATGTAAAATGGATATGACCAGGCCACATGATCAAATAATTTTAAGTTTCAAACATAGTCCCCAAATGTTCCCAATACTGTGTCATAGAGGGGTAAAGTTTTGAGTGTGACCCCAGATGACACTGGAAGCACTGGAACAGACAGGCAGAGGGCTTATGATGGTGAGAGGCAAAAGTCAGCTAACCCATTCAGGAAGAGGGAGCCATGGTTCCTGATTAGCTAAATGTTCCATTGAAAGCAAAGGCTTGCACAGAAGCCACTTACTGCAGGGGGTATAGGTATGGCATCTCAAGGCTGTGATTCTACCTCCCAGTGGGCATGTGTATGTGGGAGCATGCACACATGGACACACATCATGGAGAGTGCACTGGAAGCTGCAAGGTGACACTGTTTGCTGTGTATATGTAAGGCACTGGGGAGAGGTTAGAGTGGAGGTTAGGAGCAGGGGAAATACATACATTACTTGTGCAAAAGGATGAAGTGAACTGCTGATGGAGGGAGTGCCTAGCAGCCAAGGCTGACAGCCAGGTTGACTTTGGGTCCTAGTTTAGGAAGTTAAGTCAGACTCACCTAGCTGATGGGCAGACACCCTAGACTTGGGCGGGGTTAGAATGATAAAACTCCTTCACATCCCAGGCCAGGAGCTAAACCAGACTCACCTGGCTGCGGTGAAGGGTACTGACCTCAACAGTGATCAAGGAGGTGGTCAAAGCAAAAGCAGAGGCAGAAAGCACCTCATGGCTGCCTGAATGATGAACCCCTTTTTGTCCTGATCCAGAATTATATTTATGAGTAAGAAAATAAATGGACTATGTCTTACTGGGGAGGCTTGATGGCTGGCAGGTATTGACACAAAACTACTTAGAAAATTATATCAAAACAACATGTCCTCTTTACCTTCCATTATCAATCAAGTCTTGACTTAATTTATCAAATGTGTTACATCTGAGGACAAAACTGATTATAAATAATGAAAAATAGAAGCAACGTTGGTAACCCTTAAGCCATAAGAGCCATAAACATTTTATAATCATGGTTCAGAATGGATAGCTGCTTTTGGACTGTCACAGAGGTATACATGCATTAATAAATGTGACATATATTTCTTCAGTGAATCATTTAAATGTAGCATGCCTGCCTTCCCTGTTCCCTGACATTAGAAAAGTGTGCATCTTCCTGCCAATATAGAGATCTTCCTTAGGCTACTGTCTAGATAGTCTAAGAAAGCAAACGTAAAATATCCAAGTTTTGCCGGTTTACTATGTTGATGAATATTTAATTATGTTGTCTTGAGAAAATCAACAGAGGGCTTAAAGTGCCTAATGCATAATATAATCATAGCCTTCATTCATTAGCAGTAGTTATGAACCTATTAACTTTCCAGGAGAGTAAAAAAGAAGGGTCTATATTATTTGAAGAAAGTTCAAAATATTGATTGCTGTAAACAGCGAAAATGCCGGATATCGATTTGTGTTTTGTGAGATCGTGGTACAGTGAAGATCGGGAAATTTGCCCTTTCCTCACTGTTGTGTGATCTTGGAGTTGGTATATATAATTAGCGGAGGGTGGGGGGGCACAGCCCCCCACAACACAGGATTCGATGTCTGGTGTTTTTGCTGTTTACAGCGATCGATATTTTGAACTTTTGTTCAAATAATATAGACCCAAAAAGAATATCTTCCATAGTTATCCATATAAGAAAGGATCGTTCCACCAGCTGGATCAGGAATGTACAGAATATTCTCAAGAAATGAAAAAGAGGATTAGTTTGATACCTCCAGGCTGCAAAAAGCATATTCATGAAAAGAAAAACAAAGTACCTCATAGCAATGAACACTATAGAATTGATAATGCAATACTGTACAAACTCATGCTATGCTCCCAAGGAAGATGAAAAAAGCCTTGTTTAGAATTGAGAAAACAACATCTGCTCATGACATAAAGTATCTTGTATCACTCCAAAACTGATATGCTTCAAGGAGAAGAACAACAGCTGCTCATTACCCGACACAGTAATCCAGTAGTGCTGTGTCTTGGGTTGTTACTGACCAGTCTGTGAAATAAATACTTCTTACCTGAGGTTACCGCTTACTGCAATGTGTTCAATAAGCAAACATACTACAGAAATTAATGGCTGCTGATAATGCAAGATATATACACCAACATAATGGCAGTTATCAGTGAATATTAAGGCCCATACAAGAGCCCTTTAGAAGGGCATAACATGATCTAACTATTGACTAAAATATGATAACCAGAAATGTATGTCAACAATAAACGAAAATGATATGCCTTCAAAAGAATAGACCGTTTACTTTAGATACAACTGCTGATACATTCACAGTTTGATATCTTTCCACAATTGGGCTATTATGATGCATACTCTGTAATGCATAATCCAGTATGTATCATAATGCTGAATAAAATAAGTATTAGCAACCATCCCTTAAAAAATATATATCTGGCATCTGTTTGAAAGTTATTACAAGTGAAAAAGCCAAAGAAAACAGCTAGCTAGGTAGTTTATCCGAAAAGCAACTGAAATCCCAAAAGACCCAGCCATCCTCCAGGAGGACTTGTCTCAGATAAATAACTGGTGACAGAGTCATAGACTAAAGGTAAATGCCAAAAAGTGCATTATTGTATCCTTTAGAATACCAACTGCCCTGAAAAACTACCATATTGACAATACACCACTAACAATCAATCCAGTAGTTAGAGATTTGGTAACCTATGTGGATAGTGACCTAGCATTTGACCAATATCTACTGCTGTGAGGATGTCCTTCTGTACCACTCAGCTTACACGCATCCAGAGATGTCATTGTCCTACTGCACTTAGCCCTCAACAGGCCAATCATCGAGTATGATGCTCCCTTTGGAATGCACTCATCCAGACATGCACAGCAACTAGAGCTCCGACAGAGATTACTCACAAAGAAAATGCAGGAACTAAAAGACACAACCTTCATGGTCCACCTCAAAGCCCTATCAATATGCCTAGTCTCACATAAACTATAAAGAGGTGATCTGTGCCTTGCCTATATGGCACACTCTGACCCACTACTAATGGACCTACTGTACATTTTCAAGTTAAATGGTATCAGAAATACCTGATCCAGAGACATCAACCTCCTCTGCAACATAAACAAAATGGTTTGGAGGGACAGGTGCATATTCTAGAAGATACCACTATTCTGGAACAGAATCACCATCATATAAAACAAAGCTCATTCCTGTACCTATTCAGTTGCAACTTGGATCACTGGATGGAAATAAGGACATTTACCCCAGGGCTACCTCCTGTGTTACTAATGGACAGAGGTAGCACTTAAATGCCCTACCCTATACTAGGGTCCCCTCTTAATACTCAGCAGTATGACCCCAGAAACATTCATTCACAAATGGGAAGTATAAGAATAAACATCATGATAAGGGTAATGTGAACACCAAATGGGATAATACAATTAGGCTTAAAATGGACCTTCAGTTAGCCTAGTATTAACCTATGAACCTAAATAGAAATATCCCTCTTGGCTGCATGTATGACTGCTGTGCAATGGGTTGCTCTCATGTATGGGTAGAGGCACAATAGGTGGCTGGCGCAGGATCCAGAAAAATTATATAGAAAAAAACATTAACAGGGTTTTAAAAAGAATAAAACTCCATGTATTCTTATGAGTCACACCCCCGCCATGCAGTGAAATGTCATGGCTTATTTACGAGCTGTTTAAGTGGAATTATCATCAGGAAAATAGTCATTTAAATTTTAAATTAATTAAATTTAACCTCATAATGTACAAGGCAAGCAAGAACAGAAAAGAAATGCAAATGAATCATGATCAGTATATAAAAGATAAAATGCTCTCAAAGTAACTAAATGTTAACAACCGCTGGAATCTGTGATGCCTGATGTTGTTGGTGTGGTAACAGTGATGGCACATTCAGCATTTCCTCCGCAGCTTTGTATGCTGCTCATCAGTTTTCATTACAAAGATGCTAAGGATCAGTTGTAAGAAAAGGTCCTGTATCGGTCAGGCCAGCAGCTTCCCATTCATTCCATTTCAAATGCCTGCCTTATCAAAAATGCTGCTTTGAAAACAAATTATTAAAGAAGCTTTACTTCTCTTGTTTTTATGTCCCCTTTTTATCATACTGACAGTTGTCCCAGTGCCCATGTCCTTTGCCAGATGTATTGGTGTGCAAGTCTCCCTTCGTCAATGTCAAATTTCAAGCTGGAGCCAGCAAGAAGCTTAAGGGCATTCTGGGGGCAGTGCTATGTACGTTCAATCCAATTATTTTCTTTTATGACCTACCTGGCATTCCAACCCCTCCTCTATGTTTGCTGACCTTGTCCAATGGCTACCCCCTTCACTGGACCACACATCTCCTTAGGGAGCATCATCTGAGAATGCTTGCCCATCCCTCCGTGTCAGGACTTCGGACAACCAAGACTCTAATTGAACCAAGGTTGCATAGGCCATAGTTAGGGCTTTATCCCTCGGCACCACGGTGCTGACCATCTCTGCTTCTCCTCTTCAGTAGGTCTTCCTCTATAATCAGTAAAGAAATAGGACTTGCTGCAATGTGTGTATTAACTCATTACAAGCTGAGTAACACCAACAGGTGTTCCATCCTACTTTGCATTAATAATCCAAAACCACGCTAAACGCAAAGTATTAAAATATTTAATATTAAAGCTTGGGCAATGGCAGACACAATTGTATTGATATTTGATCTCTGTCTAGTGCAGGTAAAGATAAATGAATTGCTCTTTATATGATATTTATTTATATCATACATTTTGTGATTTTCTAAATACTTTGGCAACCAATGAACAAAAACAGAACTGCTTAGTCTCATATTAAATCTCTCATTTGGGTGAACAAAATGCTGCTGACAGTATATGTGTAGCTTGAGTGATTGTTGAGATATTGTAAGTTATAAAATATTACAAAAAACAGCAAGTGGTGTAGAGAGTGGTCAAAAGCACCAATAACATCCCAAACTACCACTAAAACAATAGCCAGTGACCGGACTCAGTTGCTCTAATGTAGTGAAAGTTTTTATTCCACATGCAAGTACAAGGTCAATAAGAAAAAACACAGTCAAGCGCTTTTGTCATCCAAGACTTCATCAGAACTGTGAAAAAGAGGCAAAACAACAGCTTATATAAAAAAAATTACTCCCACATTTAACCCTACTAATTAAATCTTAACGTCCAAAAATATAAATATTTATACATATATAATAATCAAAGAAAGAAGTTAAAAAACATAACAAAACAGAGTGTTGACTACTGCAAAAATGTTGGTTAACAAAAAAAAAATGTATATATATATATATATATATATATATAGTTCCCTTTCACAAGATCGAATGGACTGAAGCTCGAAATTCATAATCTCGAGACCAGAATCTCGAACTTCCATTCACTAGAAATTGTGAATGGGAGCCTTAGGTTTAAAAAAATAAAAAGTTAACTTACCTTATTGTAGGGGGCCAGGTCCCCCTGTACCCTAGCAGTTTAAATGTGAATGTTCCATGACCGCACTATAGTGGAAGAATGGAAAATCTTCCATTTTGTGCTTACGCGTATAGCGCAGAATGGGATATTTCCCTTTCCTTCACTATAGTGCGATCTCGGAGTAGGTATATTTAAGTGGGGGGAGGTGTGGGAGGTGCAGGCCTGCGAAAACATTTGAAAGGTGTTAATTTTTTTTGTCCCTTTCATATGTTCAGGTTTCTCTAAATTTAAATTCTGGTTTCGAGTTTATGACTTTCGAGTTTAGAGAAATGTGATCATATGAAGGGAAACTATATATATATATATATATATATATATATATATATATATATATATATATATATATATATATATATATAGAGTCTCTTCATGTTATAATTTGGTTGCCCTAAACTTCAACTTGGATTTAATAGAAATGTGATTGTTTATACCAGGGGCTACAGTAGCATTCAGTCATAATTGCCATCTCATTTCGGCCCTATCCAGTTTATTAGCCCAGTCACCCCCTCTAATGTCTCTACCAACCACATCCAAAATACCAAATAGAAAACTGTGGTCAGGGTTGACATTGATATGTCTAAATAGTGCATTTTTCTCGTCACTTTTCTTAATACTATATAGGAGCTCATAAATTCTTCTCCAGAATCTCCTTTCCATCTTACCTATATAAAAATCATGGCAACCCTGACAGACAGCAATGTAAACTACTCCGTTGGTAACACAGGATCCTGCAGCCAACCTTACTTCTAAGTCATTGGAACCTAAACATACAGCAGGGGTTGAAATAATATATTTACAATAATTACATGCCCCACATTTTGTAGTTCCCTTAGTTTTCTTGATTTTACTCTAAATGGGATGTTCTAATAGAGTTTTCAAGTTCCTGTTTGTCCTATAGGAAAAGGTTGTTTTGTCACCTAACATGGCCATCAGTTCTTGGTTACCTTTGAATAGTGTCCAGTTTTTCTTTATAATTTCTCTGACTAAATTAAAGGTTCCCCCGTAGGTTAGTACCATAGAGTATGAAATATCATTAGTTGGTAGATGGGAAACTTCAACCTCCTTATTCTGAATGACCCCAAGTAATGGTTTATATCTATTGCCCCATTCACTTGTAACTTGATCACTGATGGTTAACACAAAATCCAACGGGTATCCCCTTGCTACAAACAGTTTAGTTAGTTTGTCCATCTCTGACTTTACTATTTCAAAATCAGAGCACATTCTGGCTATGCGAACCAACTGACGTTTCACTATTATAAAATATTACAAACTTAATAGTTACTGTGAATTATAAAATCTGGTTTAAGACCTAGAACCTAAAAAATACTACCATTATAAAAAATAGTTTGTGCTGAAGAGTTTGCCATTTACACTTCTTTAGTAACCTCTATGGTTCCAAACATTTATTTGAAATGTGAAGACATAATTTGATTCTATCAAAAAACATAGGCTCCGTCCATTGAAAGTTACAATGCAAATTTCTTGAGCTCCATTGGAGTGAATGAGTTAAGTAACCTGCATGTATTGCCTCCTGTGCCACATTCTAAGGCAAATAATGTCCATATAGCCCTTTTCTCCTTTTAAATTGTTACAAGACACTGTGTCCACACTTTTATACCTAAGCTAAAATTCAAGACTCTCTCTCTCTGACACACCATCTTTTCTTTTTTTCCCCTCAAAAATTGTTTTTATTTTCAATTAAAATAACATTTACATAATATTTTTAAATATCATTTTAAGCTATATACAATATTTACAATAGCCTGACTTTCAATTATATACACTGTATGTTATTAAATACAGATTTAACAGATCAGTTATCAGAGATAGAATATTGATTATTGCAGAGTGTCAAACAAAGATATAACTTTCTTCCAAGGATTATTTACAAATCACCTGGGATAGATTTGTAGTTCTTTGATTTTTATTTGCATCAATGCAGTTGTCTTCAGTAAAGTGTAGAATTCTTCCATCTGTCAGGGGTGTATTTGAATTCCACCTTCTGGTTACACATTTCCTAGATATAGCAAGTATTGTCCATAACAAATACATATTTGTCTTATTCAGGTAGGGACCTTCATTTACATTTAGTATAATCAATGCTTTAGTTAAGGTAAAACATCATCCTTTCTGATAACACAAAACAAGAAACAAATGAAGCTTGAGAACTGCTCACACATGATGAGCTCTTAGCTCAGTCCCTCAGATACATTTCATCAGGGAAGTCAGAGTGTACTATTGTAATGTTGCTTAGGGCCACTGTAACATTCACTTATGGCTTATAGTGGATTGCTGCTCTAGTTGTTATTGTCTGTTGTCTTATAATAGTGGTGAGACTGCGTCCTACTACAGAACCTATGCTCACAACCTTAAACAATAATTATTATATTACTATCTGGCCTTTTTATCCTTCAGGTAATTGGTTATATTCTTGCTGCTGCTCTCCCAGCCAAATTTAATTGGTTCCATTCCTCTCTGCAACCTTTCCTGCACTCAGCTTGTTTGCTGTGAAACTGTAAACGTCTAAGGAAACCCCACCTGCAGATTAATGTTGTATTTTGCAGTGCTTTACTCTACTTAAACAGCTTTACTGTAACTGCAGTCTGGAGTAGCATATCCCTTGTGCTACCAAAGCATGTGTTAGACTAATAATGTTCATATTACATAACATTGTTCCTCAGACAGTATAACAGATATAGACTCCTCCTGCTGGTCTTTAGCTGTTTCCCCACTATGCTCCCTTCCCACTCCCGATTCCCCAGCCAACCCTCATAGCATTACATTTATAGGACCTGTTTTCTACGCAGAACTCCACCCATGTTCTCCTCTTAAAGGCATACACGTAAATATAGACATACCCTGGCCGCAACAATGCACACACAATTCCTAAACCGTCAGTCTGTATTTAAACACGTTAACTTTCTTTCCTCTCTTATATTTACTAACCAATCACAGTTACCACAACTTACACCATCTACCTCACTCAGCTATCTACTCCTACTCCTCCTATATCCATAGCCCAGTGTTCTAATACCCCTCTTATATTATAGCTCCTCTTTCTCTGACATACCTCTCTACAAAGCTACATACCACACTTCTCTTAAATATTACTGCATCCTTACTCTTCCTGTTGTATCACCTTACAATTTACCATACATCACTCTATCTTGTACACACTTCTCTCACTATGTGCTCCACCTCTAACCATTCGGATCACCCCACTTCACCACTAATCCAGTACATACACTCACCCAGTCTTTACTTCAAATTCAAATGACTAAACCCTCACATCAACCACAACAAAATAAACTAACTGCTAAAGTTAAAAACCAAAATAAGCTTATCAAACATATTTATTTTTCTCTCTCTTACTCTGTGTGGGGATATTCATCCCAACCCTGGCCCCTCCTCCCACCCTGACTTCCCAGTAGCCTCCAAAATGCATCCCAAGCCACCTCCCTCTTACTGAGCTCACCGTCTCCTTACAAAACAGGGATCACACCACCATCACCAGAACCATCAAAACCCAAACCGCCTATCTGAAATTCACCCAAATGGCTTAAATTCATTCCCTTAAATACTCATAGCACCTATGGTAAAATGTCAGAACTCCATGCTCGGATCTCCCACAATACACCAGATATTCTTGCCATAACTGAAACTTGGCTAAAATTCCATATAGTTGACTCTGAAATATCATTTCCTGGTTATAATATCATCAGTGATGACAGAACCCAAAAAAGGTGGTGGAGTAGCTTTACTGTACCCTGACTATTCTGAAATCCTACCCTAAAATAAAACTATTCCCAAATTCTGTAACACTGAACTTCTCATCTCCTATCTTAAACTAAATAACCATAAGCAACTGTGTATTATAGAACTCTATATTCCCCAGGTAATAATACTACAACCATAGAAAACATCCAAACTGGAACTCACATACAATTTCTAATGAAAACATAATCAATCATAGGGTATGTTAATTTCAATTGGTAGATTATCTCCAAAAAATATCCATCAAGTAGCGTAAACCTATTTGGAGTGTCTCAACTCATTCCTCCCACCCACGTATTATAACTATTCCAGAAACAGTGGTTCATTTCTTGACTGGATATTGGCATCTGATTCCACTAAGTAGGTCTCCAGAGGCACCCTCTCTGATCCCCTCAGTGACCACTCCCTGTATATGCAAACAGACTCGGTAGCCATCATGACAAACAACACTTATTTGGAACTTCCCGTAAGCTCACTAATTTTAATCCTGATATATTTAACAGAATTCTAAGCTCCTTTAACTGGACTATCTTTAAGAATATTCCACTTGATGAAGAAGTACACAAATTTAACTAATTTTTCCTGAAAACCCTCAATAGTCTAACTCCAGCCAGAACAAAAAGCAATAAAGAATAACCCTACTCCTTGGTTATCCACTTGAAGCAGAATCTACTGCAGTAATTCCTTACTAAATCAGTCCATCCTTAAACATGTTTGGTCTTATATTAATAATATACTCCACCTTGGAACATCCACCACTCCTAATCCTGCCCCAAATAACACTCCCGCCAAAATGGATGCTCAATTTAGCACACATTTAAAGAAAGCATTAAAGCCTTATGAAAGATTTGCATGCCAAAAAATCCTGGCTTGCCCTGTCCTCAGACAGCAAATACCCCTCATTTCACCCTAAAGCCCATTCCAACCTCCTACATCAAATCACTACTTCTTAACCTGAAACCCTGTTGTCCTTCGGTAGATAATCTCCCACCAGAATAGCTGAAGTTGGCTACCAGTTCCATATCCTGTCCTGTGTCTCTTTGAATTAACAGAGCTATCAAGAAATCATATGTTCCTTCTCTATGAGAAAATTCTTCATCATCCTCTTTCATAAAGGAGGAACCTCATCTGATATAACCAATTTCAGACCTATCACCATATAATCTCTTTTGTCAAAAATTCTGGAAAAGTGCAACTGCTTCAACATATTCTTCTGTAAAAGCTCATGAACTCCACAAACCATGGTTTAGACCCAGCCATAGCACTACCATGTATCTTTCACAGATACTATTAACAAAGCCAAACATGAAGGCAAACTTGTTTCCTATGTATTCCTTGATCTCTCTAAAGCTTTTCAACTAGTCTCTCACCAGAAACTCCTCTACCACTGTCTTCCCTCAGGCTGTCACAAACCACCATTACTATGGTTTAACACGTACTTAACTGACACATAGCAATCTGTTAAATGGCTCACCACTTTTTTTTTTCTTCCTTCCTTCCTGTCAATACTGGCATGACACAGGGCTCCATTCTCGGCCCTCTACTCTTTAATATATTCACTAACAATTTACATAAATCCTCTCAACAAGATTCTATCATACAATACACTGATGATTCAACCCTAATATGGATTTCCAACAACCTAACACATCTTCAGAGAAAACTAAATTACTTCCCTTTTTTCCAAAATCCAATTTCCATGAAAACAACTTTATTTCTTTTCCCTAAATAATACCATGATGGAAATTACACTACATACAAAAGTACTCAGCATGACAATCGACGACAATCTTAAATTCAATTTACATGTCCACAACAGCATCAAAAACCCCATCAAGAACAAGGCACACTCCACAGAGTAAAGAAATTCCTTTCAGACTCTACCAAGGTAACTCCAGCTACCTCTTATCTCTTACCCTCTCTCCTATATGGAGCCCCTATCATGACCAACTTACAAACCTTACTTAGTTCTAAAGTTGAACAGTGCTATAACAAAGTTGCGAGATTCACGTGCCCAAACATTACCAGACTCACCACTGTTTAGCACTAAAAGGAATTAACTGGCTCAAGTTTCCTCAACACCTATCATACTCAGCTCATTTAACCCAAAAAATTATCCATACCCCATATGCCTCCCCAACAGTTACACCCCTACTCCAATACTGTCTTCCAAATTGTCCCATTGGTCAAATAATAAAAAACTGCTTACCATCTAAAAACAATAAAGGGCTGCTGGGGCTAGTCTCTGTTCCAGTAGTGTAGCTAGAACTTGAAATAAAATTCCTACATCAATCAGGTGTATCATACCTTCATCTTTTCAAACTATTACTAAAAGACTTCCTCTCTGCCTCCTGGCTTTGTACCTGCTCCTCATCTGGGACATAGCTCATCACCTTTCTTATACCTCCCTTTAAGGCGCTAAATCACTTAACCTGCTTATCCCATTCTAATATCCCATTTTATTTTACTTCTTAAACTACTATACCTACTTCTAATTAGCATAACCAAATTACTATTCTGTCACTACTTCTCTATCACTCTTTTGTATTTCTTAAATTAGTTCTACCTATGTTATACACTAGTCTTCTATCTGTAAAGTCTCAGGACAAGGCTTGTAAATGTAATGTTTGTGAATATCAAGGCACATTTTATTATACTGACTATTATACTATATATTCACTGAACCTGAATTATAATATTTGTTATTGTAAATACGGATGGCATTAGATATGATACCTTGGAGCTTTTCTTCCTGGGCCTCCACTGAAAAGGGGTACCCATGCCCAGTCTGAATTTCCTGGTAAGAAAATGTAAATAAAAATCCAATAAGAAGTAATTAAGTGCTGCCTTCATCTATTATACCCATGTTCTACTGCTCTAATAAGGTGAGAAATAGAATCACAGCACTGACTCCTCTACAGATATCTACTCATTTAGAAAGAGTTGTACCCTGAAGATGAATAAAAGACTTAAGGGCAACTATAAAATACATTTAATAAAATGTTTTGGTAAATCAACAAGTACATTTGATGCTGTCTACCAATGTTATTAGGATTAGTCAAAAACAAAGCAGCCTATGAATGTGTATTAGACTTTAAGCCCATGTACAAGGCTACAAATGCTTCTGTGTTATGCTGATACTGCCACTTTCTGCTTTTCTGACATTCGACAGAAAAACATAAAACATCTCCAACAAGTTACATGATCTTTTCTCCCTGGATAATTGCTCAGATGATAATAATACTGCAGTATATTCCATCCCATTGTTATTAGTGTTAGTATATACTGATTTAATTACTGGGCAGTGTCCTTCATTGCATGGAAAATAACTGGGCCATCTTACATACAGACCTCTATCTGAGCCCAGTAGAACACCTTAACCTTCCTCCAAACATGAATCACTGGTTGAAAGGCCATCCTCGTTTAATGTGTGTCAAGAGAGTAATCATTATCACATAGCAGTCTACTGTCTTGAAGTTTGTGGACTAGTCTAGGTTGACAGAGTGATGATGTTATCAATCTCTCAACTGTTTCTAGTATGATTACCATTCATCTAGTCATTTACCTGTCATATTCTAAAGAATAGCCCACCCTTCATCTCTCTAGATTTATTTAATCACCAGGCAGACCAATCCCTTCAACTATTTTGTTCTTTTTGTATGTTAAGCAGTCTTTTCCTTCTTCCATTTCAGGGATTCCTGTAAAGATTGGATTCTTCAAATGGCTTTGACTTCTTCATGCACAAAATATGCTTTTGATAGCTCTGTGTGTGATTTTGATAATGTTAGTCTGTGATTAGCTTCCCAGAGTTCAGAAAAAATGCTTCCAGCTGATTTCTGTGCACTGTAAGGGTTTTATCAAACTCTCTATCCGTGCTTTTTGAATGCTCCAAATAATACACTTATTTTTGAGAATTTGGACATTATTTTATCAAAATGAAACACCTGTTGATGGTCATCTTCATCAGCCAGCTTTGTAATCTTCTGTATTGCCCCAGAATGTGTGAGTCTTAGGGAAGGGCAAACCTGACTCATGATTTATGGCTCTCGAGATGTCAATGAACAACTTTTGTTTTTCATGGATACTTCTTTCGTACAGGTAGTCAGTATGCAGAGTAGAGGCAATGTATCAACTTTTAAACACGAACTGGGCCGAGCTGTCTTCCTTACGTCTCACTCAAGCTCAATGCCACATGAGTGTCATGATGTTTTCATTTTGTTATACAAGTAAGAACACCTACAGCAATGGTAAATGGATAATCATTACTTGAATGTATTATTTCTAAGACCACTGTAGGTGTACCAGTACACTGGCATATCCAAGAATCCAACTCAAGGGAGTTCTCTCTAGTGATGACCATAATAACCGAGGTGCAGTTCTGAATTTATGATGAGAATGCTGATATTGTGGTCATGAGAGTGCATTCTGGAAAGCAGGGTCTGATGCAGAAATGGAAACAGATCTGATTGTTTCACCTCTGTCTTGCAATCACTAAAATATTGTAATAGGCATGAAAGTAGAAGGCTCATATCAAATTACTGGCAATATTTATTCAACTTAAGTTCAGATTTTGTTATACTTTATTTTTCCTTTGTTGACAAGGCTAGTCCCACTACACTAGTTGCATATTTTTGAGGGAGACCCAAGTTGGTATTGGTATGTATACTATTTTCCCTAATCATCATTGTTGCGAGTGGTACCCATTTTGGTGGAGCATTTCCCGTTTCCATTCCAGGTGCAGAAGTGACCCAGAGAATCAGGGAAGCAGACAGAGAGAGAGAGAAGGAGATGATGGTGAGGTGAAACAAATAGAGGAGAAAGCAAATATCAAGACTGGAGAATGTGTGCAGGATTCTGAGGAAATGTTTCAAAGAAATCTGTTTGATGGAGATGAGTCAGAAAATGATGTAATTACAACTCTCCAGTCAGGAGGGTTGCTGGATGATTTACTGAAAGAAATGGTGGTACAGAGCGAGCCAGAAAATGAAGGAGATGTTTCCTGGGGGGACATTATGTAGAAAATACAAAAGGAGGATGCAGAGACAATCCTGAAGAACAGTGGTGAGACAGAAAAGAAGATATATGCAAAGAAAGTAAAAGAAGGCAAAAGTGGAGAAGCAGAAAAGAAGATGTTACACCCCACCTCTGGCCCAGTAATCAAGGATCCTCAATCCTCACCACTAGCACCAGTGGGGGACACACATTGGGAGGATAAGAAGTGCACACACACAGTATTTCCAGATGCAGCACTCTGCATCAAGTGCAATTTCCCTTAAGAGCACAGAGAGACCACTGTCAGTCTGGGTCTGGTTTCTCCCTGTTTCTCCAAATTCCGAGTAAGACTCCCCACTGGCACAGCTATAGAGTTGAGATCTCAGCTGAGTGGCCCTGGCACCCTCTCTGTCCAATCAGTGCTTTGTGTCCCTGCCCAAGTAGCTGACACACACACACTCTCTGAGGTTTTATTTACACACACACACACACACACACACACACACACACACACACACACACACACACACACACACACACACACACACACACACACACTTGGGAAAGGCTGGTATGCCCCCTTCTGCCCAGACTATATGGTAGTTATTACTGCCACTAACCAACTCTTTATCAGCTACTTTGAGGCCCTTAACAAAGGGTGTCCAATCTTACTGTGTAATGTTACTATCAATACAAATGGTAACTTGACCAAGAGCAAGGCTATTAGGAGTGGCCCACAGTGTCACCAAATAAATACTGCTGTCAGGCCAAAGACAAATACAGAATGCTCAGTCTCTCTCAGAGAGTTCCTAAATTAATATTTTATATATTACTGCTGGGATATTTGCAGAATGACATAATTTCTTGTCATCTGACTTCAGTTCCCAGGCTCAAAACAACTATTGATGCAACTGGTAGCATTTAACACCTACCCGTGAAAATACATAAACAAGGACTTTTCTTAGATCTAAGGCAGATCCCGGAAGCCAAAAAACAATAAAAACATTTCCAAGATAATACAGTGAACCTCTAGTTCTAGACATTGTGTCTGTAACTGCACTGAAACTGAAAGATAACATTCTTTTTTTATGGCCCAGCCATAAAATTCAACTATTTTTCTGAAGTTTTACAAGTTAATATTATGTGTTCCCATTCCCCCTGTTAAAATATTTACATTTAAACAGTTACAATAGTGTATATACATTTCTCTATTTTTCCATTAGGGTACACTGTGGATACATCTTTAAGCTCAGTACTTTGTAAAATACCTTTTCAGCACATGCTTCTGCACCAGCAGTTTGATATGCATATAACATGCAGTTCTAATACAGTTGTAACACAAGCATATGAATCATGTTGATATTCACAAATGACATATAATTATTTACAAAATTCCAGATAGCTGGGCTGGCAGTCTCTCCTTTCATGACATTTCTTCCCCCCTCGAAGATTCAAGCTTATTTTTCAAGTGACCCTTAAGAAATGTTGCTTGAGAAGGTTGAGCCTATCTGGGAATACGTTATCCCATTCCCTATCTTGAGATCCCACCTGTGTTGGCATTGCTAATACCACTGTGGTGTTGCACTGTCATATCATATGCCTACAACCCTAGGCTCTACCTTAGTAACTTGGCATTTTGCTGGCTAGCTCGACTTAACCATGTTAAGGGATTGTGGCCCTTTCTGTATGAAATTTCCTTTCGGACAGATAAGGCTGAAGTTTCTGCAGTGCCCACACTATAGCTAGACATTCCTTTTCTACAGCTGCATAGCATTCCTCCCTGGAATGGAGCCTACAGCTGAAATATACCACTGGGTACTCTTCTCCCTCTGAGGAAACCTGCCTGAGTACAGCCCCCCACCCCATGGTTTGAAGCATCCACCTGCACAACAAATTATTTGATGTAATCTGGACTGGCTAAAACAGGGGGTCCTCCCAAAGCTCCTTTAAGCTTTTAGAATGCCTGTTCACATGCCGGGGTACACACTACTTTATCTGGCCTGTTTTTCCTTGTCAGGTCTGTGAGGGGAGCAGCTATGGTACTATAATTGAGGACAAGCTTGCTGTAGTACCCTGCTGTCCCTAAAAATACCCTCACCTGCTTTTTAGTAACAGGGGAAGGCCATGTCTGAATGGCTTCTACTTTGGCAGGTTCTGGCCTGATCTTGCCACTCCCCAATCTATGTCCCAGGTAGAAGACCTCTGCCATACCCATCTGACATTGACTGGGCTTAATGGTCAAGCCTGCTCTTTGTAGTCTGCTCAGCACCTCCCTGACATGCTGAAGGTGCTGTTGCCAGAAATGGCTGTAGATGGCAATATAATCCAGGTAAACAAGGGCAAAGTCTCCTGCTCCTGCTAGGATATGCTCTACCAGCCTCTGGAAAGTGATTGGGGCATTTTTTATCCCAAAGGGCACCTTCATGAACTCATACAAGCAAAAGGAGTCACAAAGGCTGACCTCTCTCTAGCATTGGGAGTTAAGGGCACCTGCCAGTAGCCCTTAGTAAGATCAACAGTGGTAAGATACTTAGCCCCACCTAGCTGCTCTAGGGCTTCATTTGACATAGGCATGGGGTAAGCATCTGACTCTGTGTGACTATTTAATTTCCTGTAGTCCACACAAAACCTGGTGCTACCATCCTTCTTTGGTACCAGCACCACTGGGGAGGCTTAGGGACTGCTGGATTCCTGGATTATCGCTAGTTCCAACATTTCCTCTATCTCCTCCCTCAGAGTCTATTTGACCCCCTCAGGCACCCTACAAGGGGCATGCTTAATAGGCCTTTAGGGTCCTGTATCCACATGGTGCTGCACCAGGTGGGTGCACCCTGGTTTCCCAGTGAACATGTCCCCCAACCCTTGTAACATTGCTTGGATTTCTTGAACCTGGGTAGGGGATAGCTGCTGGGAGATTGCTACCCCTTCCACTGAGGTGTTAGTCCAAACCTCACTGAGAAGATCAGTCACCAGATCCCCCTCAGACTCCTCCTACTATCCACTGAAATTACTCAGCACAAGGTCCTCTCTATCATGTTATGGTTTCATTATGTTAACATGGTACAATTTATGCCCCTGCCTCCTGCCTAGCAGCTCTACCATGTAGTTAACATCACTGACCTTCCTTACCACCTTGAAGGGTCCCTCCAAGCTGCCTGGAGTTTGTTGTGTCTGACAGGAATGAGAACCATAACCTGCTGCCCTACAGCATATTCTCTAGCTTGAGCATTCCTGTCATACCAGACCTTTTTCTGCTGTTGGGCTTTTGCCAGGTTCTCTGCCAAGCCCTTGAGTTCCCTGAGCCTTGTCCTGAGATTTAGGACATATGCCACAACAGATTCCTTGTGGGATACACACTCATCTCCCACTCATCATGAATCAAATCTAGAGGTCCACTCACCCTATGCTCATAGATTAACTCAAAGGGTGAAACCCCTGTGGATTCCTGGGGCACCTCTCTGTAAGCAAGCAGATGGGTTAATATTTGTCCCACTCCCTCTTAAACTGGTCTACGAATGTCTGTAGCATGGTCTTTAGTGTAGAGTTTAACCTCTCTACCAGACCATTAGTGGATGGTCTTTAAGTGCTTCACCCCACAGTGTTTCCACAGACAAGCCAGCGGGTCTGACATGAAACTGGCTTTTCTGTCAATCAGTATTTCTTTCGGGAAACCTACCCTACTGAAACTCTCTAACAAAGTATTTTTCACCTTTTCTGCCTCAATGGAGGACAGAGTCACCAGCTCAGGGTATCTAGTAGCATAATCTACTACCACTAGGATATACTTCTTCCCTGTGGAACTGGGGTACTCAGAGGCCCCACAATATCCAAAGCTACCTTCTGAAATGGCTCCTCAATCACAGGCAAAGGCATCAAAGGGGCTTTGACCTTGTTTCCTGCCTTGCCTACCTTTTGGCACTGCTCACAGGTTTTTCAGTACCCTGTTACATCTCTGGAAATCCCAGGTCAATAAAAGTTCTGTATAATACGTCTCTTTGTATGCTTTATGCCCATATGACCTGCAAAGGGAATGTCATGCGCTATGGCTAGAAGTTCCAGACAGTAGGCTCTGGACACTACCAACTGCTGCATTTTCTCACCCTCTAGCCCTCCCTCAGGGGTCCACTCTGTATACAGTAACCCTTTGTCCCAGTATACAGATCCCCTTTCCTTGAGAATCAGGTACCTCATTGGCTACCTCCCTCAGGCCTTGTAATGTAGGGTCTGAGATCTGAACCTTTCTCAACTCTTTCTTTGTAACCCTTCCCAGCTCCCCTTCCACAGGAAGCCTGGTATTCTCTGACAGCCATGCCTCACTGTCAGCCTGGGTACTACTACTACTACTCACCTCTGCCCTTGCATTCACTCTGTCCAAGGGAACATCAGTACCCACCAGCAGTTGTGGCTCACCTTCAGTTTCACTGCTACAGGTAGCTCCCTCCCTGAAGTAACCACCACACCAGTCCTAGCTTCAAGCCTGCAGTCTGTCTGGGTGCCCCCCAGGCTTCCAGACCCACATGCTTGTCTCCAAGCCTAAGTGCATGTCACTGCATTCACACAAAGTACTGCATTATTAAAATCACTCCCTATCAGGACATCTGTAGGGATATCCTCAAACACACCTACTTGCTTGCTTCCTTTTCCATGCTCCCTGTCAAGGTGAATCCTAGCCAAAGGTATTTGGAATGGGGTCTCTCCTAAAGCTCTGAATGGAGTATACTACTCAAGCAAGTAGTGCTCTTCTTTAACCATTGCATGCCTCTCTCTTAGCAGTAGCTTGTTTCTCATTTACTAAGATAGGATATAACCTCTTGTGGTAGTCTGGTACCCTTGTTGTCTCCAGACAACTTACTGCTGGCATTCTGTCATTCCCACTTATTGGCTCTCTCACCTTTTGTTCCCCACCTTGCCTCTGTAGACAGGTATATGATACATGACCCCCCCTGGTTGCATTTAAAACATTTAAGCCTTGGTCCTGGCCACGTACCTGAACTAGTGGCTTCCCCTGCTACTGGCAGACTCTGTTGGGGTGGTTTATGCTGCCCACCATGGGTTCCTTTCGACCCACGTGCAGCACTGGGTGTCCCTTTCCAGTGCAGTGATGCCCTGCTTGCTAGGTATAGGTCTCCCTTTTTTCCCAACTCATCTGTGGTATTGCATTGCCTATTTGCTAACCAGATTCTCATGTCCTCAGGCAAAGTGCTAAGGACTTGTTCCCTCACCAAAAGGTCTACTAGCCCTTCAAAAGTGGTGACCAGACACCCACTTGCACATCTATGAAAATAAGTGCTTAGTTCAGCAATATATTCACACACACTTTCATTTGCCTTGCGTCTATGCCAATGTAACCTTTTTCTATAAGCTTCAGGTGTTAACTTAAAACACTCTGAGAGTTTTTAACAGCGTTATAATTTAAGCAATCAGTATCAGACAATTTAGAAATAGCAGTTACAACTTTACCATGGAGTAAGGGGTCAGGAACCCTACCCAGAGCCCTTGGTCAACATTATACTGTTTATATACCCTTTCAAACATATGAATAAAACTGTCAAAATTATCACCCTCTGTAAATTGTGAAGAAATTTACTGAACTTTGCTGCTTCTGGGGTTTGGTTACTCACTTCCCCATTACCTCCATGACCCCCACTAAGAGTCAGCATCTCCTTTTCCTGTTGCCTCTGCCTCTCATTCTCTTCAGCTTCCAGACATCTCAGTCTCTCTGCTGATTCTACTGCCATGTGTTTCTCCTTTTTTTCAGCCTCCAACCAACACAGTCTCTCAGCTTATTGTAATTCTAATTGTTTGGCCTCCGGTTCAAGTGTCTTTAACTCCAGATTAATTTTTAAGTCCTCTGTGGAAAGGCTGAACTGTCCATTTTCTGAGAGTTGTACGTTCCCAAAGCCATTCAGGTTGTCCTCCTGGTTGCTGGTTTGTGATGCAGCTGTGACTAAGGCTTCAGTCATTTTTGCTTTAGTCAGGTTGTCATGCCCCTGTCTTGTGACTTGGCACATCTCAGCCAACTGGCTCCTTGTCAGCTTGCCATACTCCTCTGCTGACATCCTTGCCTGCTGTCCCTGACTAACTAAGCTAGCAAAAAATAAATAAATAAAACTATTGTGTTATGAAAATGTTGACTGCATGGCTGATTGACAGTACAAACACCTTCTTTTGTGACCACTGTTTACAGGCTACAGGAATTCAATGTCCACATTACTGAATCCCAATATGTGGATATCCCACCACAGCCAACCAATATTTGTGACACCCCACCACTGGCAAGAGTAATCAAGGAGTCTCAATCCTCACCACTAGCACCAGTAGGGGACATATACTGGAAGGATGACAGGTACGCATACAGTATTTCCAGATGCAGCACTCTGCCTCAAGTGCAATTTCCCTTAAGAGCACACAGAGACCACAGTCAGTCTAAGGCTGGTTTCTCCTTCTTTCTCCAGATCACCAATAAGACTCCTCACTGGCACAGCTATAGAGTTGAAATCTCAGCCAAGAGTGGCCAAGCCAAGACCTTCTTCACCCTCTCTGTCCAACCAGTGCTTTGTGTCCCTGCCCAAGTACCTGACATACACACTCTTTGAGGTTTGATTTATGCACACACACACATCTCGGAAAGGCTGCCACAGGTTTAATAACTATGCCCCCTTCCATCCAGAGTATAAGGTAGTCATTACTGCCACCAGCCATCTCTTTATCAGCTACTTTGAGGCCCTTAACAAAGGGTATCCAGTCTTACTATGTAATGTTACTATCAATACAAATGGTAGTTTGACCAAAAGCAAGAATATTAGGAGTGGCCCACAGTGTCACCACAAGTACTCTCAGAACTTAAATATGTCTCACATATTTTCAGCCACAATGAAAGGGTTAAATATATTTAATAATAAACAATAAAAGAACAAGAAAATAATCAGTATATAGCCATAGTAACACCAGAATTCAAAATCACAGGAAATATTTAAAACAACATTGCAGGACAGTATCACATAAATAAAGAAAACATCTAAGCTATACTTTACTATATTCTTGACTGAATCTAAGAGAATTACTATACCCTTGTTAACTTACTTACAGAGCCACCAAGGCAGATGTGATGAATGGGTCTTCCAGCTGATGCTGTCTGGTCAAAGACAAATACAGAATGCTCAGTCTCTCTCAGAGAGTTCTTAACTTACTATCTCATATATTACTGCTGGGATACTTGCAGAATGACATCATTTCTTGCCATCTGACTTCAGTTGCCAAGCTCAAAACAACAATTAATGCAGCTGGTAGCATTTGTCATCTACCTGTGAAAATACATAAACAAGGACTTTTCTTAGATCTAAGGCAGATCCTGGAAGTCATAAAACAATAAAAACAATTCCAAGTCAATACAGTGAACCTCTAGTTCTAGACATTGTGTCTATTACTGCACTGAAACTGAAAGATAACATCATTTTTTGTGGCCCAGCCATAAAGTAATTTAATTTCAACTATTTTTCTGAATTTTTGCAAGTTAATCTCCTGTGTTCCCATTCCCCTTGTTACAGTATTTACATTTAAACAGTTACAATACTGTATATACATTTCTGTTCTTTTCCAGTAGGGTATACTGTGGATACTTTGTAAAATACATTTTTAACACATGTTTCTGTACCAGCAGTTTGATATACACATAACATACAGTTCTAATACAGTTGTAACACAAGCATTTGAATCATGTTGATTCTACCAAATTACATATAATTATTTCCAAATACAAGATAGCTGGGCTGGCAGTATCTCCTTTGATGACAGAAGGCAGAAGAAAATGAAAAACAGAAGTATGTGGTAAGGATTCAAAGTGAAGAAGACAAAGAAATGGACAGGTATGAAGTGTGGGGCAATTTAATACTTCCACTGGGTGTAAACACACATGAGACAAGAACATTTATTCTTCTTAACAAAGAGGCATTTTATGAACATTATATTTGAGACTGTTTTTTTCAATGGAAAATTTTATTGGAGAATGTGAAAAAAGAGAGTGTAATCCATAGAATTTTTATGTGATAAAAGCATTTACTAGGGAAACAAAAAAGAAAATTCATATACAGTTTAAACAGAAGTAGAAACAGAGACTTTAAAAGGACATTAGAAAGTTTTACATAAAGAAGTACTGGACACTGCAAATGTTTATGACAAAATGGGTTTATGGACTGGTGTCTGGGATTGTAATGTTGTGTTAAAAATAGAAAGAGAAACATTATAGATATACCAAGCACGATATATGTGGAGGGGAATAGAAGTGCTGTAAAATATTGAAGACAACCCAGACATGCTTTTGTGGAAAATAAAGACATTTGGTAAGTAACTATGATAAAATAAAATGTTATATTTGTGGGGAAATGAGACATGATGCAAAAATGTGAATTGAAATGTTATAAATGTAGGTGGGAGGTTGGCATAATGGTTAAGGTGTTTACCTTGCAGACAGAAGGTCCAGGGTTTGATTCTCACATGGGTTAATTGACTAGGCTTAAAATGACCCTTTAGGGCAGTTAGCCTAGTATGACCCTATGAACATATGAACCTATAAATGTAACAAATTGGACATTTATAGATGGATTGCAAAAATGAATATAAGAGTAAGGAAAAAGAAAAAAGACAAAGAAGAACATGAACAATTTTCAGAAGTAGTAGAAATAGAAGAAAAAATAATAAAGAGGGCATAGAAGAAGGTTCTGAAAAAAGTGATGAGGAATGCATAAATTGGGAGGTAATAAAAGGAAAAAAAGGATTCTATCAGCAAAAAGGTAAAAGACAGAAAAAAAATTAAAGGGATAAGTACAAAAGACAAAAAGAAAGGAAATGGATAAAAAATATATACAGCTAAAGATTGGGGGTTGATAAAATTGTTAAGGTGTTTGACTCACAGACACAAGGCATGGTGTTTGATTTTTCACCTTTGGGTGGGAAACTGGCCAGAGTTAGAATAGCGTATTAAGAAATCTAGTCTAGTAATTAGCTATGAACTTAAGTAAAAGGGAAAATAAAAAAATTTAGAGTGCTTTTTGTAAATGTGAATAGTAGTACAGAATCCACGGGAATCACCACACGAAATGAACTCATTAAAACGTAATATCTTCTTTATTGGAGTAAAAAACACAAACGCTTTCACGTAGTTATACTACGCTTCTTCAGGTGTTTTTTTTTTTTTTTTTTTTTTAAATGTGAATAGTATTAAGAATATAGTAACAAGTACAGGGATTTCTAGAGTGGTGTAATACATGTTATGTGGATGTAATTATATTAGGAGACATGATTTTTAACATATGAAGAAAGATTACAAACAGATAAACTATGTTGTGGAAAGATCATCTGGAATTTGAGAAATGAGAGATGGTCTGGAATTTTCATTTTCTGTAGAAAGACAGTAAAATATTAGATGTAACTTTAACAAAAATGTGAAGATTAACCACTGTAGTTTTACAATAGAATAAACAAGTATATAGAAATATATTATTATATGCGTATATTAATTGTATAAAAGGGAAAGCTTATTTAATCAGATTTTAAACTATGTAATGATAAATGTGAATATTTTAGTAACAGAGACTTTATGATTTAGGAGGCAACTGTAAAGAGAAAGGAAATGATATAAGAAAAATGTTAGAAGATGTGCTAAGTTAAAACTTTGGGACAAAAATTCATGGACTTACAAAAGGGGTATGTATAGAACTGAAACAAACTATTTTATAGTATCAGAAGGTTTAGTAATAGGAGAAGGGGTGGTAGCTGTAACAGGATTTTCTGATCATCTTGCAATATGGGTAGAGAAAAAGGAAAAGAATAAATATATAAAATAGGCAAAGGAATAAAAAGGATAAATGAGAAAGCATGGAATGAAGAAGGAAAGAGATTAATACAATTATAGAAAGATCATATTACTAAGAAAACATTTTTATAAAAAGTGGTCTGAATAGTGGATTATTTAATGAAAATATAAAAAAAATGTTTTTACAGTGGCAATATGATGTGAGAAAAGCAGTGAAAGAAAAATATAAAAGAACTTCTAACAATGCATTGGAAAAGATTTAGAACATAATTGACAAAGAAAAAGAATTATATGAAAGAAATCACGAAAAACTATGAGACTTGTTATATAAGCAATTTTTTTTTACAAGGAAAAAGAGAAGTATTGAGTTACTCAAGCAGATTAGTAAAGGAAGATGGTAGTGTAATAAGAGAAATAAAAATGTAAAAGGAGAAACAGAGACAACTCAGTACAATAAATATTTAAAGAAAAAGAAGATAGTGAAAAATCATATAAGTAAAAAAGTTAATAGAAAAAGAGAATAACAAGTTGCAAAAGGACATTTAAATGAGCTAGATAAAGTATTAGGACAAGTAAATAGAGATGTGGTTGCAGGACCAGATGGAATAAGATATGAAATGTGTAACAATTTAAGGTGTTGTCTAAAAATATTTTTAAAGATTTTAGATGAATGGTTAAATGAAAGTTTTATGTATAAACAGTGGAATAATTAAATTCATATGGAAGAAGGAAGATAGAAGACAATTAAAAAACTATTGACTGTGATGATATGAGGTATTACCAGCTATGCCAGGAGAAGTAGAGCAGTGGATGTGTAACATATGCCAGCATAGCTAGCTAGAGTTTTGTAAAGAATTATATGTCATTTGTATATCAAACTGATTTATGCACATGCTTGTGCTGGAAATGTATTTGTAAAGCTGCTTGTGTTAAAAATGTACCAACGGTGGCTCATGCTGCACAGAAATGAAATACACCTTTATGTCAGACTGTATTGTAACTGTTGAAATGAATATATTGTAACAGAGGATACTAAGAAGAGCAGAGGTTAATCTCAGTCCAGCTAACTTTGAAAAATAGTCTAAAATTGAATTACCTGGTTTAGGTAATAAAGATTGTATCATACAGTCCTGATTTCAGCCAGAGACAAAATGTCTGTGAAAACAAAGACTAGAAATCCTACTGTATTGTCCTTGGGGTGAACTAATTGCTACCCTGGAAGGGTGGAAGTTGTGAAATGTTTTTATAGCTTCCAGATGCTATAACATATCTCAACAAAGCTCTGCCTGTGTATATGATAATACCTACAGTATGTGCTAGATTCTGGTTCATTTTCTAGGGGGGTGGTAATGTGGGAACCAGAGTCAGATGGCCAGATGTATGTGATGTCATTGTGTAATCCAGCACTGAAATGATGTTTTAATACTAGATGAGACAGAAGTCTCAGAGCAGTCTACTTTTGAAACCTGACCAAGAAGGAAGACCACTCACCCACTTAATCTTACCTTGCTTTAGTAAGTAACCAGGGAATAGTAATTCTTTAGATCAGTTAGGAAAATATAGTGAGAGTAGTTAAATACTGTTTTTCTGTATCTGTGTGTATCTATCCATCTGTGTTATTTTTAATATGTCTTGTGATTGAAACTCTGGTATTCATTGTATATAGATATTTAGTATTTTCATGCTCTTTTATTATTTATTATTAAATATATTTAAACGTTTCATTGTGGCTGGTCTTTTAGAGAATATTTTAATCTTTGAGAGTACATATATTTATTTGTTGACATTGTGGCCACTCCTGAAACCCTTACTGCATTGGTCAAACATTACCATTTGTATTAGTACTAACTCTACTCAGTATAATTGGGTACCCTTAAGAACCTTAGAGTAGCTGGCTTTGGAGTGTTCTGGTAGTATCTACCTTATAATCTGGGCAGAAGGGGGCATAGCTGGTAAATCTCTACCAGCCTTTCCCAGGTGTGTGTGTGTGTGTGTGTGTGTGTTTGTGTGTATGTGTGTGTGTGTGTGTGTGTGTGTGTGTGTGTGTGTGTGTGTGTGTGTGTGTGTGTGTGTGTCTATGTGTGTGTGTGAAAATCCAATCTCAGAGTGTGTGTCAGCTACTTGGAGCAGAGACACAGAACAATGGTTTCAATGAGAGGATGGTAGAAGATTTGGCTTGGAACATTTGGCTGAGGACTCAACACTATAGCTGTGTCAATGGGGAGTCTTATTATTGGAGGTCTGGAGAGAGAGAGAAAGAGAACTCATCCCCGGACTGAATGTGTTCCCTGTGTGCTCTTAAGGGAAATTGTGGTTGGTGCAGAGAGCAGCATCTTGAAATACTGTGTATATCTATTTTTGTTGCATGTGAATGCCCCTCACCAGTATCAGTGGTGAGGATTCAGGCTCCTTGATTACTGGCCCACAGCAGGAACATCACATTAACTAATAATGATTATAAAAAAATTATGAAAATAATACAAAAGAGATTTGAAACTAAAATTGGAAATATTATGGAAGATAGTAAATATAGTATAAAAGGGAAAGGTTAGTGATAGTTTCTGTGGATGATATTATGAATAGAAAAGAAAAAGCAAAAATCATGATAGGAGACCTTAATAAGGCATTTGACACAAAGGGACATAAAATCTTATGAGTAATAATGAAAGAATATAATTCAGTTGAGAAAGTTAGGAAATTATCTTTGTCAGCAGATAGTAATAATAAAGTAAGGATACTTGTAATTGTCTGGTTAAGCCAAGAGGTATATATGAAGAGTGGGGTAAGACGTGGGTGTCCATTGACCTATATACTCTTTGCATTAGTTATGAATGTGGTAGTATGTGAAGTAAGTTAAAAATGAAGAAGGTGGGGGTATATAACACCTAAAGGGTTAAGGATTCCAGTTCTGTTAACATATGCAGATGATATAATAATAGCAAAAATGTATAAAATAAGTAATAATTTGGACAAATAAGTGTCTAGAGGTGATAGGGATGGCTTTAAATAAAGTGAAAACTAAAGGATTAGGTGATGTAATTAAGGTAAGGGGTGTATATTTTACAGTGAATGAAATTTCTGTGGTAGATATAAAATTTGGGAATAAAGATGTAAGAAGAATTTAATAGGAAAAACAATAGAAGAAATAAAACAAACTATCCTTTCTGGAGAACATATAAATTATCATTCAGAAAAAAAGGGTAATTTGATAAATTCAGAACTGATGGGAAAAATAGCATACTTAGCAAGTGTATTTATGTTGCCAAAAGTATTTGAAAAGGAATTGTTGTAGTTTTTTTTTCATTTATATGGGATTCTAAATTAAACCCTGTAAAAAAGAGGAGTTTTGTATGTAAATAAAGAAGAGGGAAATTTATGGCTAATTAGCCCAATGGTATATGTTGTTTCATTAAATTTGTACAAAGTTAAAGTAGATAAATGAAAAAGATAAGAGGTTAGCAGTACAACTGTATAAATGTAAGTATGATAAATTTGGGGGTATGGTAAAAAAAAGAGTAAAAGAGAAAAATAGTTTATAGATGAATAAATAGAATGTTGCCAAAAATATATACTTTTGTTGAAAATAAAAATTGATGATATAGAAAAAGATAAAAAGTATGGTATAAGAACGTAATGATAAAACATTACTATGTACAACCATGTGGAAATCTAACATATGAAAAAAAAAGTTAAAGCTATAAAAATAAGAAGCAGATGTTGTAATCAGAAAGTAGAATGTCAAGATTTTTTTGGAGACTGGTAATAGATAAATTGCCAGTAAAAGTAAATATGCCATATAAAAAGAGAAGTTATAGAATATGGTTACATTGTCAAGAAGAAGAAAAAATTGTGGAACGTGTTTTTGAAATGTAAGATATAAAAGAGGTGGATAAAATAAACATGGCTATGATTAAATATAGATATTATAAGAATAGAAGTAAAGAATACTTTAAAAGAATAGATAAAAACTTATTTTATGGTATGTGGGCTATATGGAATGAAAGAAAAATACAATTATGTTTAATAATAAATGGATTAAATCAACAATATTAGGTAAAATCATATGGTGGTTATGGAAAAATGAGTGGTGGTCTAATAAGGATGAAAATTTAGCATGAGTGTAAAGGAAATTATGAATATGTGTAAACAGATTTGTATATTTATATATTTCTACATATTTAAATATTTGTAAATATGTAAATATTTTGTAAATAAGAGTTATTTTTGTAAATAAATAAAGGACCACTACCCTTTTCAATAGGTGCCATGGGATCTTTGTTGAACTACCACCGACTCAAGCAGATGGGGCATTGGTTTAATCTCTCACTCAAAGGGCAACATACTCAGGAGTGCAACACCCCTTTATGCTACATTGCAGAGTCAGAAATCTATCTAACTGGTGTAGGAATAGCACCCCACCCTCTGCATCAAATGTAATTGTCCTACTTGTTATACCACTGACGTTACAATTAGAAATAAATTAACTAAAAATCATCCTCCAGACTTTAACTTCCTTAAACTGTAAAAAAAGACTGCATAAGATGTGTTCACCTCCTGGCATACTGGGCCACAGAGAAAATTCCATAGCTAAATAGGCATAAATGATGAAAAGAAATACAACATCACATGACATGACTTCCTGTAATTTATTAGGATATGAACTGCAGTTCTTTCAGCAGGAAGAAAAACAGAAAGTCTGAGCTCAAGAATTCAGTAGATTCTGAACCTGGGACCTGAACTCTGCATTCTGCATAACATGAAATGAATGGTGCAGAGTTCTGAATCTCACTTGGTGAAGAGTTATATGTACCTCTTTATGTTATGCAGTGGCGGCTGGTGATTTCAAAGCACAGTGGGGGGGGGGGGGCTGCAGGAAGCCATTGAATGGGTGGAGCAAAATACAGTGGGGTGGGCTGTATTACAGTAGGTCAATAATCGTTACCTATGACCAAAAAGATGCTGTCATTCACTTTCATCCACAGACAGCTTCATTGTAAACCCACTTATTATAGCCATTTTACTGACTATATACACCTCAGCTCTCTATCCATAATCAACACTCCATGGGTACTCCTGTTACAGACTAGCCTCACCTGCACTTCCACAGTGCCCTCCTCTTTTTTCCACTAATCCTGGCTCCACACCATCCAGGCAGACTACTTCTTTCTTGCTTTATCATACTTCATCTTAATGTCCCCACTCCCTATGCTTTTAACACTTGGTAACTGGTCAGACTCCACTATAATTTAAGTCTGGAGGAAGTAACTGAATTAAGATGGGGGTCTGCTAATAACCCAGAATTCATAAAGCTGAGGTGCATATTAGATTTTTTTTTAAATAACTTTTTACTTAAAATAATGATGGCCTGAGCAAAAAGTTGTGAGAAAAGCAATATATTTATTCTTTCTGCTGGCTTTCTACCCTTCCAAAAAGCGAGTTATCTTCTTTGTACCACTCTAGAGTAAGACCGGGATGAAAAGTAAAAGAACAAATGGCTAGAGGTATACAGTGTACTGCTGAGCATCTGGGAGAAAAAAAAACAAAGCACTTGGATAAAATCCACAAAGAGAAAAGGGCTGCACAAAGAAGGAATGAACAGCCAAAAAGTTAATAGGAAAATCAAAGACTATTATACTGCAACACTTCTCAGTGCAACACTCTGACTGTGATTAGTTTATGTCATGCACATCCTGCCCTGACTACTACAGATGGCAACTTACTGAGTGCAATGTTGATGCTTGACTGTAACAGAAAGTGAAAAAATATGCAGACTACTTCTGCAAAGCCAGAATAATAAAAGCTTATTTTAAGCAAATGACAACAGTGTCAGCCACTTTTATATACAGACAACCCCTGAATCTAATTAAAGCTAAATTTATTGGCTGAATATACCTCAGATATCAAAATGCAATAAAATAAAAATAGGAGTAATTGGACAATGTAATTTATTTTAACCTCCTCTCCACAGATGTGACCATCAATTATTTTCATATCGATCCATTCAGCAATTTGTCCATACATGCACGAGGGATAAATGGCACCATTTCCCCAATGACACTTTCAGCAGTTTCTCATGTAAGTTCAAGCACTTAAATTAAACATTTCCCCCACTGATCCCTTCAGTAGTTTGTCCATGTATAGACACTCACATATACATGCACTCATGCACACACTATAAGTAGTTACCATCTTTCCACATCCTCTCACCTATAGTGTCTGAAAAAATGCTTTAAAAGGAAAAAAGAAAAAAAAAAATTCCCACTCTTGGGCTACCTCTTCTACATTAGCTACTTCCTTCTTCTTGGCTCAGGATGTCACAGTCACCTGAGGCAGCCTGAACCAATAGAAAAGGCTCCTTGCTGCATCATGTAGCAGTCTTGTGAGTCATTCATTGAGTAACACTTCTGTCACTGCCGAATGCTGCCAATTAAACCCGATTGATTATCAGGCAGCCTAATTTTGGGCTTTCAAACCAGCCTGGTAATTCTAAGATACAGACATTAGTTTTTTGGATCTTCGTAGAATTCCACACGTGCATGCATGGACTTCTGAAGTACTGGAGCACAACAAAAAGTTAACTATTATTTTTAATTTAAAAATAATAGTTGACTTTCTGAGTTAGCACATTTTTTTTTTTCTTTCTCCCCTTGGGGGCTACAGCCCAGTAGCCAGTAACAACATGAGCTTCCCAGTGTTATGCTGGCTATTGACTGCCAAATGCCACAGCTTCTTCATAATAACCATATGCTGCATCCCACAGCCATTCTCCAGCTGGATTTGTTTTCCTGAAGGAAACACTGCATTATAGTTTATAGATTGCCAACTCTACTCATCCTCTGAGAGGTCACTTGGAGATGCCTTGATGTGCTATCATTCTGAAGATCATTCTGGAAATACTTGGACATTATATCATTCTGGTGGTGCATCTGGACATGGCAGGAATCATTCCATTCTAGAGATGTACCTGAAAAAATATCATTCTGAAGTATACCTAGAAATGGCAGGATGTCATATAATCTCAAGGACTTGCCTGGAAATGTCTGGATAGTATATCATTCCAAAGTATACCTGGAAATGGCAGGGTGCCATATCATTCCAAGGGTCCAACCAGAAATTCCAGGATCTCATAATCAGATGATACAGACAGGACCTTCCTAACTACCATTTATCATTCTGATGTCACACCTGGAAACAGCAGGATGGCATATAACTGTGAGGGTCCAGAAAGAAGTGTTTGGAGCTAGATGATCCTGAAGGTAAAGATAAAAAAATGGCTCTGTACTGTGTGATTCTGAGGGTACACCAAGACATGGCTTGATGCCTCGTGTTTTTCCTTTTCAGCAGTTTGGAAGAATCTAAGCTGGCATACTAGGAACAAAACAGACCCCAGTTAATGGTATAAACTACAGCTGAAAATTGTTTTGAGAAGTACATTATTTTATCAAATGTTTGATGTAAACACCATTACCTCTTGATTTTAAGTCCATATGTTATTTATTGTAATTGAATTGTATGGAACACTTATTGAAGGCTTTTTATAAAACTGAAGTTGTATTATTACTAGTAGTGATATTTATAGCATTTGCCTATTAACTATTAAAAATATGTAAATCTATATACATGTTTTGTTAAAAACAAGTATTCGGAGCACATCATTTCACTGTACACATTTCCTGCTTGCTCATGTCAGAGGTCCTAGGTTTCTTGCCTGCCACCTGCAATGCCGTGTAACTCTTGTGGTGAAACTCAATTCTGGGCAGGCTGCGTTGAGCTCATTATCACATAGGCCTGTGATGCAGCTGTGAGCATTATTTTATTTTTTTTATTTATTTTATTTTACATTTGTTGACCGGGCTAGTCTAGCTGGAGATATTTCCATTTTCAGTAGAGGCCCGGGGAGAAAAGCTCCACAGAAGTAAATACATGGAAGAAAACCAGCATAAGTAAAAATAAAAATTAGTAAAAAATTAGTAAAAAACTAACAAACTCTACAATTTAAAATTATTACTACATGAATTAAATACTACCAAACACAGTAACAGTTCAAAATAGTATTACACAAAGATAAAATACTTGTCTGAGAAAGATAACAAGGATAGGAGGTAAGAAAAAGAAGACAAAGTAGAGTACTAGGAATAAGGGAAGTTAATAAGGGATTAGTTTTGGAAAAGAGAACAAGTTAAGACAGTTTTAACTAGTGTTTCTTTATGAAACCACCCACAAAAGGGCAGGAAGCCAACTAATGGAGAGTATGTGAACTTTGAAAGTAGGACAAAGCTTATAGTAGCATCTGTCACTTAGATTTTGCCACCCCCACATTTCACCTCGCCTGTCTCTGCAGATGGTACACAACTTTCCAGGTAACATCTGTAATTACATTCAGGGGGTTTCCTTCTTAACAAGATTATCCCTACAGGAACAAATTTTGCAGACCACAGCAGCATTCTCCGTTTGTGTACATGATTGCTACATATGGAAAACCTTTGCCTTATGATGCAGGCTCATAACCAAGGGCAAACCTGAAGGACATCTGCCCATTTAATATGTTGACACATAAATGTTAACCAGACTAGCAGAGGCACAGAAGTACCTGTAACATATTGATATGTTTTTCAGGTGACAGTGGTTATCAGCTGGAGCCCTGGCTAGTGACGTCAACACCCCATCCTCAGTCACTGGTAGAGGAATCACATAATGAAGAAGATAGATTGTGCATGAATGTGACTGACCATATGTTTGGTCTGCTGATTTTCTGATTCAGGAGGCTTAGTGCTTCAAGGGAGCAGTGGAATATACACATGAGAAAACATCTCAGGCTGTCATCATGGCCACAATCCTGCACAGTAACAGCAAGCACTGTGAACTTCTTGTCTGGGATGTAATATTCTTATCACAAGAATCTCAGGCAACTGAACAGAAACAGCAACGCCCATAATGTGTGATTAGGTTCATAGGTAGGTACTAGGCTATCAGCCCTGGGGCCTATATAAGCCTAGCCAAAAAGGTTCCCTGGCTTTCGCCACCCAAGAAAATTATTTTCCTGTGCCCCTGTTGAGCAGTGCCGGAGAAGTGATCCTCGGGGTGAATTTTCTATTTCCCATCCAGCCGTCAAGATTTTCCTTAAAGAGGGCTAATGAGGAGCTTTGCGTGACATGAATGGGTAGTTTTGTTCCAGAGTATGGGAAGTTTCTGGGACAGGAATCTAAACCTCCAGCATGTTCTGATTATTGTGGTGACAAAGTTTAGGTCCCTGGAGCATGTGGTACAGAGAGGTTGGGATTTCTTTAAGTGTAGCATGTCCAACAGCTCTGGGTTTGACATAGCTTTGTATGTTATGCCGAGATCGCCTCTGAGTAGTTGATATGTGACGGAGTAGAGATGGAGTTTTTTGAGACGGTCTACATATGACATCTGTTTGTGGCTGGTAATCCACTTAGTGAGGTATTTCTGTGGCCTTTCCAATTGTTGTAGGTGTCTTGTGAGATACATGCCAAATGGGGCATTGTACTCTAGGTTTACCTTTACATGTACGTATTGCACATGGGCGAACTGCAATTAGTTGAAAGACAGTTTGCAAGGTTTGCAAACGCCAAACGGAAAAAGGTTTGAATGTGCAATGAGCGAATGCACAGTGAGATTCGTTCATTGCATATTCGACATTCTGGGGCAGATTGCACTATAGTGGGGATTTGGAAATGGTTTCTTTCCCCACTGTAGTGTGATCTTGGAGTTAGAATAATAAAGTAGGGGTGTGTGGGGGGTGCAGGTGGGGCTTGCCCCCTGCATTACACTTTATCTAATTTTGTTGTCGACATTAATGTTCGAAAATCAGCGAATCGGCTTTTCGAATTGCTGATTTTCGAACATTTACAACTGTCGCTGTTTTCAGTTTCATTGTTACGGTTCACTTATATGAGCAATCGCACCAATGTGTTTCGACGTTATAAAGGTAAACTGTACTGTATAATGGGTCTGATGAGGGATAAGTAGAGATGAACAATGACCTCCTTTTTTCTAGAGGAGAACCCTTTTGTGATGAGGTGTGCCACATAGAAGGATTTCCTGACTACTGTGGCGATGTGGTTATCAAAGGAGAGACTACTGCCCACCTGTGTCCCAAGGTCTCTTATCACACCTTCAGTGTTTAGTGAGCTACTGCCTATGTGGTAGATCATGGGTACCGAGTTTTTCCCAAAGGGGTTGACAGTGCACTTCTTGGCATTGAGCTTGAGGCCATGACTTTGACACCAAGCATCTGTCTTTATAAGGCCCTTTTGTAGAATGTCTACATCATTAGGTGATTTTGTTATGACTCTCATTTTGCAGTCATCTGCGAACTTTGTTAGCCAAAGACCATCTGTGTTGGCCTGCACTTCAGAGAAGTAGATGCCGAACAGGAGAGGACCCAGGACCAAACCCTGTGGTACTCCACTCGTCACTGGTCTGAAGTAGTGTTGGTTACTTTTACTGTGTGGGTTCTGTCAGTGAGCCAGTTGGCCACCCATCTTGTGACATAGGGATTTATTCCCAGTTTAGTGAGTTTATCTATAATTCCAGAGTGAGGGATGGTATTGCAAGCCTTGGTGAGGTCAAGATAGGCTGCGTGCACTATCTTGCCCTCGTCTATGGCTCTGGTGACTGCTTCAAAGAAGTCAGTCAGATTTAGTAGACATGATCTACTTTTTACAAACCCAAACTGAGTGGGGTCCAGGGTTTGGAGGTTACCTATGTCTTTGTTTATAAGCTCCAAGATGATATGTTCCATGGCCTTGCAGACCAGGCTTGTTAGGCTAATGGGGTGGTAGTTTCCAGGGTCCATGGTGGCACCCCCTTTGTGGAGTGGGATAACCGTTGCTGTGCGCCATTCAGTTGGCACATAGCCTGAAGTGAGGCTATAACTGAACATGGTACTTAGGTGGGGTGCCAGTTCATTCTGTAGTTTGTGCAGTACGCAGCCTGGGGTGTTGTCTGGTCCCATGGATACTGTGTTCTTGGCTTTGGAGAGTGCGGTCTTTACTTGTTCATCTGTGATTACAGGGGCTTTGCATTCTTCTGGTATTAAGATGGGCCCTTTGGAGGGTGAGAGGGGGTAAAGTTAGCATTTAACCTATCTGCCAGGATGTTGGCAATATGGGTTGGTTCTATATATTTAGTGCCTTTGTGCTGTAACACAGAGCAGATCTGAGTGTTACCATTGAGATTCTTGACATAGCTGTAGAATGCTTTGTGGTTGTCTTTGGAATCAGTGGCGATTTTATTTTCAAAACTGGCTTTGGAGGATTTTATGAGGGATCTCAGCTTCTTGCTGAGGCTGACCAGGGAGTTTCTCCAATCTTAGGATTTTACTCTTTTTTGCAACAGCTTCTTCCTTCTGTTGTAGAGTTTGCTTATGGCAGGGAACCACCAGATTGGCTTCCTTTTTCAGGAGTATAGTGTCTTGGTTCTGTTGGGGATGGCATGATCCCTGCACTCATGTATGTGCTTATACAGTGCATTTGTGTAAGATTAATCAGTTATACCTCTATTTTCTATCTGAAGGGGTGTCGTGAAGTTTGCCACTTCTGTCTTAAGAAGCAAGAAGTTGGCTTTGGAGTAGTTTTTGATGGTGGTTTCCTTAATGGGTGATAGGGGTGGGATATGGATGTCTGGGGTGATTAGCTTGTGGTCAGATTTGACCAGCGAGGAGTTGACCTCTGGTGTGGAACACTGGTTACCCATATTGGTAATGACCAGGTCCAGGATATTGCTGCCCCTGGTGGTGATGTGAACAAGCTGATCCAAGGCACTGGAATTTATGAATTTCAGAAAACATTGAGCAAATGAGTTGTTACATGAGTAGTTTTCCCATTTGATGGTGGGGTAGTTGAAATCTCCCATAATTAAGGTATTGGGTTGTACCTTAATATTTTCCAGTATCTTAAGAAATGAAGAGTGGGAATCCTGGGGCATGGTGGGGGATCTGTAACAAGCTACAACCTGGATTGCAGTCTTGCCCAGTGTTAGTTGCACTTGGATAATTTTGGATGCATTATGTTGAGCAGCTAGCCTGGAGGTGTGGATATTCTTAATGACTATGGACATGCCTCTGCCTTTAGTGTTTTGATCCAGGTTAGGTGGCTGAAAGGTGTGGTATGAATTATAGCCTGGTAATGCAGGGTTGCTCTCTGTAGCCTTGAACCAGGTCTCTGTCACTGCACAGATGTCAATGCTCTCCATTTTTAGGAGTGCCTCGAGTGACTGCATTTTGAGGTTTAGACTTCTAGTATTGAGTAGCATTACCCTCAGAGTTTGCTTACTTGTATCTGTTATGGTGGTGAATTTGACATTTGAACCTTGCCTAAAAAAGGCACTATAAGGGTGCTAAGAGCCTTAGCCAGTATCGGGAATCCCAGGGGTGACAGGTGCAGGTCATCTCTGGCAAAGCATCATAGTCTGTCGATCATATCGTCTCAGGCAGACAGATACTGGATCCCCTTAGAATGACACCAGAAGTTTAGCCAATTATTGAAGTCTATCCTTTTGTCCTTGTACTGTGGTATCATTCTGGGCGATGGCAGGATTCTACTCAGGGCTAAGGTCATACCTGCCTGGGCTACAAGATTCGAGAGCTCTTCCATGTCTCTTTTCATGTAGTCCAGGGAGGTATGTCTCAGGTCATTCACACCAACATGGACAATGATAGAGCCATATTTGTACTTGTCATGGAGTGACCTGAGTGCATGCGTTATGTGGCAGATCCTGGCACCCGACAGGCAGCTGACTGTAACTTTCTCCTTGTTTAGCCTGGTGAGTGGGACATCAGTGTGCCTGACTATAGAGTCACCTATGACTAGGGTAGTGTGTTGGGTACGAGTCAGCTATGACTAGTGTAGTGTGTTGGGTAAGTTGTTTTGCATTATGGGCTGAGGTTTAGTGGCACACTGATTTTGTGGGCTATGTGTCATTTGGGTAGTGTTGGGGGGTGGTGGCTGTCTGCATTTCAGCTTGGGAGGTCTCTGTTGCTTGGGCAGATTTTTATTGAGATCCTCCGTGAATGTGGGTGTGTGCTTTCTGTTTCTATGTGTGGGTTTTGGTAGTGTGGGTTTTGAAGGACTATTTGTTGAGTGTGGTGTGGGGCAGGTGTTAAACTTCTCCTCTTGACTGTCTAGTCCAGTCTTGGCTGGAGAGAGCTTGGCTTCCAGTTTGGTTATATAAGTACATCACTCACAGGTTGCAGTGTTGGGTGGTAGGAGGAGAGGGTTGTCAGTGTACATGAGGCAATTGCTACATTGCCCCAAGATGCCCAGATTCATCAGGTGGACAGGAGAAAACATCAGGAGCTGACCCATGGACATGCCTGGATAGGTGCTTATTTATTTAAGTACTAAGAACTGTTTTCCTCTTGACAAGTGAGGAAAGTCGAGTGCTGTAGAAATTTGTAGTTTATTTAGTACTTACAACAAGTTCTGAGCAAGTGCTGAGCACAAGGAAACGGTTTTGAGTGCTGAAACTAAAATACTGGCTAGTTCTAGATAAAAGTAGCTAGTTTTAGCACCAATCCCAAGAAGAGAAGCAGGCCTGTCCCAGATGATGCAAGGGTCTGCAGGCTTGTAGCCTGTTTTTTGATAGATGCTTCGAATAATAACCAGACCAATCAGGCATGTTAAGCACAGACACTCAGCCTCCAACCAGAAAGAGTCAGGAATCAATGCACTCTTTCCTATTCTGACCAGGATCAGAATATAAGCAGATTCCAAGCTGTCCCCTGTATGGTGCTAATGAGGAACCAGTTAAGGAGTAACAGCCAATGTGCAACCGATAAGGCAGTGTCTGGTACTAATACATCTGCTAGGATACATATCAGATACTTCTAATATACATAGAAACACGATGTTCATCCAGATACAACTGCCATGATGTTACCAACCTCGGGCATGCTAATATGTAGATATACTGATAACATATGGCATCAGACAACTTCTGTTTAAAACAATACAGGTGTACTACAGTAGGTATAATCTATATATGCACTGGGGGCACACAGAAAAAGTGTCCACGTACAGTGACACAGATGTAACATTTTTGTGTCATGGGACATGAAGTTATGTGCTGCATCCTGTGATGTGGGCAGCCACGGTGTGTGTGAGGCGGCTGGAACCGCATTTGTTATACCACTGCATGCTGAAGCCAGCAGACTTGCAGAGGAAGCATCTTCACTACATGAGGTTAGTCAATGGACATCAGTAGCCACAGCAGAACTACACGTTGTACACCACAGTGTTGATGTGGATGATAAAGCACCACAGCCTGGTTTTGGCAATGGAAAGGTATGCTTTGTACTGACGTGAGACAGCAGATCTAGTGACCATGGTCTGTAAAGAAGCTCCTGCTTAAAGCCTCAAGGCATGTTTTGTTTGGTCAGATCAGTTATGAACATCTAGTCCACATCTGAATCAGGCATGATACTCACATGCTGAATCATGAACAGCATGTACCAAGGTCAGTAGCTGGTGTTGTTGTGATTTAATGACTCATGTATAATCTTCAAAGTCATGCATGTAATTTGACCATCTTTAACATAATACCCATAATATGTAACAGATAATATGCATGTCACTACACATGTGCAACTACACATTAGTAGTAATAATATGTAACATATATGTATGCCACTACACGTGCAACTACACATTAGTAACAATAATAATATGTAACAGATATATATGTCAATTCACATATGCAACTACACATTAGTGGTAATAATATGTTATGGATATGAATGTCACTGTACACATGCAACAACTTAGTAGTAATAATATGTAATGGGGGTCTATATTACAAGATCAAATGCTTAGGTGATCGAACACCTAAACATCGAACTTGTAATATCGAAAGCAAAAAACACCGAACGGCCGATTTAATGCAGGGAAATATTTTGCTGCTTTGTCTACTGTAGAGCGATCTCGGAGTTAGTATATTTAGTTAGGGATATATATGTTACTACACATATGCGATTATGCATTAGTAGTAAAAATATGTAATATATATGTCACTACACACATGCAACTAAACATCAGTATTAATAATAGGTAACGGATATTATGTCGCTACAAGCTTGCAATGACACCTCACTAGTGCAATCATGTGAATGTGATGCAGATAAGAACATTATTTACTTATGCATCAGGGACACACATTTTAAGTTTACCAGTGAAGATTCTACATTTGAATCCACAGCCAGCTAGTGATACAAGGAAACTCCGCTGTCTCATTCAGAGGCAGCAGTGGTGGTCATGGACCACCACTGTTGACATGTCTCGCTACTTCTTTTTCCCTTGCATGTTGATCACAACGGTGTCGTATAACACAGTAATGACATGCTTGCATGGTGTAGTCATAGCCACCAAATGCATTCACTCTGCAGATTATCTCCTCTGTATGCCACTTAGGGTGGCCAAATGTATCCCCCTTATCCAATAAGGACATAAGAAGCTTGTTAGGGTCTCATTTCTGGCTACAGTGAAATTGTCCTGTTGCAGTTATTGGCCATTCATATCGTAATGTGTGACTTTTGGAACAGGTTAGTACAATATATGACAAATGTTACTCTTGAATATCTACATCAAGTGTGTGTGGGTGTGTGCGTGCGTGTGTTTGTGTGTGCGTGTGTGTGCATGTGCGCGTGTGCGATTGTGTGCGTGTGCGTGTGCGTGTGCGTGTGCGTGTGTGTGTGTGTGTGTGTGTGTGTGTGTGTGTGTGTAATTATAGATTACTTAAAAGGGTTGTTTCACATCGCATATTATATAAAAATATGAGATTCACATATCATGCTAGGCAGTATGTCCTGTTATTGTGAACTTAGTTGCATGTTTTGTTAGCTAGGTTGTCAAACTTTGTAACAGCCCATTATCATTAATACTTAGCAGTATTGTCTAGTTAACTGACTTGCTCAGAGACATATGGTTGGCAAATGGATACTGATGGAATCAAACCCAGTAGTGCAGGATGAAGTTTGTTAGCAGCTCTGAGCTTTAACTCTCTGTGCTAGACTGCCAACACCATCATGCTTTTTTCTTCTTAAAGTTGAGTGTTACAATTCATAAGTTCATAGGTATATACTAGGCTAATGACCACTAGGGTCCTTATAGGCCTAGCCATGCAGCCCAATGTGATCTACAAATTTGATTTACACAGGGGGTGATATACTGACTGTGTCTGTCCAACAGAGACATAGGAGCCATACCAGTGTGAATTTCAGATTACCAATCCATTGGTCCAAATTGTGCTTAAATACCTATAGGGAAGAACTCTGCTTCACATGGTTGGGGAGCCTGTTCCAAAGAATGGGAATTATCTGAGAAACATATATGTCTCTCCAAAATGCCCTATTTATGTCACAAGCTAAATTTGGGTCTTTTAATCTAGTAGCTCTAATGCTATTTGTTTTGTGGATGTCCAAAAGGTTCATCAAAACAGAGTCTAGGGATACCTTGTATGCCAGGCAAAGATCACCTCTTGGAGTCTGTATGATACTGACTAAAGAGACAGGGCTTTATGGCAATCAGTGCAGGACACTGTGTTTACTCCATGTATACTTGCTACTTGTGTCTGGTCAGGTGCATAAGAAGCATTGTACTCGATGATGGTTCTGATGAGGACCACATACAGTGGTATGATGACCTCTCTGGACCTAGATGCCATGCCCTTGCTTATAAGTTGAGCAGTGTAGAAGTGTTTTCTTACAACCTTGGACACATGTTGGTCAAAGGTGAGTTTACTATCTATATGAGTTACCATATTCATGACAAATGAATCAACTTTTAAGGGTGTTTTTATTGATGACATAGCTACCTGAGATGGCAGACTTTCCAAAAGATACTAAAATGCATTTCTTGGTATTGAGTTCAAAGCCATGACTTTGGCACCAAGAATTTATCTTATTCAGTCTTCCTGAGTGTTCTTGTCTTAGGAGGATTCAATGACTGCTTCCAGTTTGCGATCATTTGCAAACTTGTTTAGCATGAGGCCTTTGACATCAGCTTTGACATCCAAGCAATAGATGCTAAAGAGGAGTGGGCCTAGTATAGAGCCCTGGGGGGTCTCTACTGGTAATCAGCTTCTTTTTGGAGGTGGCTTCACTGATTCTAACCTCCTGGGTCCTACAAGTCATTCAGCTAGCTATCCAGCATGCTATAAATGGGTTTGTACATAGTTCAGTAAGTTTGTTGACAATACCCAAATGGGGTATTGTATCAAATGCCTTAGCCAAAGCTAGATAGGAAGTATGCACCATTTTCCCCTCATGCACTGCCTTAGTGACCTTTGCAAAGAGGTCCACCAGATTCTGTAACCTGACCTTTTTGACAAAACCAAATTGGGATGGCTCCAATATCTTGAGTTCTCTTATGTCTTTCTTGATAACTTCCATGATAATTCTATCCATGGCTTTAAAAATAAGACTAGTCATACTAATGGGTCTATAATTTCCAGGATGAACTGAAGCCCCTCCCTTATGAAGGGTGATGACCATTGCAGTCCTCCATTCATAAGAAAGAAAGAAAGCCTGTTTTAAGACTATAGTTAAATAATGACTACAGGGTCCTGATAAGTTGTATTTTAGACTATTCACGAGGCATCCTGGGATATTACTGTGACTCACTGAGGCCATGTTATTGGCTTTGGTGAGTGCAGCCAGTACAGGCTCCTTAGTTATAGTTGGAGGGGTTATGTTTGAAGGCATTTTTGGGGGTGGGGGGTTAAAGGTGGAACTGAATTTGTCTGCTAAAAGGTTTGCTATATTGACAGGCTCAGTGAATGTGGCACCATTAAGCACCAGTTCAGCACATTTCTGTGTGTTGCCTTGAAGTTTCTGATATAACTGTAGAAGACCTTATGGTTATCTTTAACCTGGGAGGCTATCTTAACCTCAAACTTGGCTTTACTTGACATTAATTAGGACTCCCAGTTGCCTACTTACTTTGATGAGCGAGTTTTTATCTTTATTGGAATTACACTTCCTGAATTTTGCCATAATTGTTTTCCTTGTGTTGTATATTCTGATTAATTTGGGGCTAGTCCTGGACTTTCTTCTGGTAGGTACAGCAGCCCCTATGCAGCCATTGACATGGTTGCACAGAGTTTCTAAGTGCAGTTCAGCATAGGTTGCTGTGTTCTTGGGGTTTGGAAACACATTGAATTTTGACAAGCCATCACTTAATAACAGGCAATTTGTCTTGGAATAGTTGGATTATGGAGTTGATTTTGAAGGAGACTGCTTATTGGTAAGACCTTAACAGGGAGGACAAGACATTGGTGGGGTGCAGCATTCTCCCATATTTGTGAGCACGAGGTCCAGTATGTTGGAGCCTCTAGTGGGTTTATACTCTATTTAGTCAAGGATGTTTACATTTACAAAGTCCAGGAATCTCTGTACCTATAGATTTGAAGCCATGTAGGATTTTCATGGTATAGAGGGGTAATTAAAGTCTCCCATGAACAGGGTGTTAAGTTTTACAGTAAATGTCTCCAGTAAGTCCAAGTATGCATTGGTGAGCTTCTTGGGACATGGGGGAGGGGTGACTAATATCTGGTTAGGATATGGTATAAGATTTTTTTCTATGGTGATCTGCAAGTGGAGGAACTCCAGCATGACATCCTGTCTGACCACCCTAGAGGTATGTTTGTTATTGATGTATATTGAAACACCTCCACCTTTAGCCCTTGTCTGTGCAGCTACTGGTCTAAATGTTTGGATGGCACTGAAATCTTGCACTGCTGGCGTACTCTCTGATGCTTTAAGCCATATCTCAGGAACTGCACAGATGTCTGTATTCTTAAATGTGAGGAGGGCTTGAAGGAAGTGTATTTTTTTATTTAAGCTCTTGGCAATGAGCAGTAATACTTTGAGCTTCAGCTAAGTTGATTTTGCTATGTTGGTAAGTTTGTCAATTTGGCAATGCCTTAAAAATGTCACTATGGGGATGAATAAAGTTTTAGTCAGTATTCAAAAGCCTAGAGGGGAATGTTGCAGACCATCCTTGACAAAACAATGTGGTTTGTTCTCAGATATTGGATCCCCCTAGAATGACACCAGAAAGACACCCAGTTGTTGAAAATCAATTATTTTTTGCTCATATTATTATTTTATTTAATTTATTTATTTTATTTGTCCTTTGATAACCGGGAAAGTCTGACTGAACCAATGTTCCATTTTTGGTGGAGGTCCAGGGAGAAGGCTCACAACAGATTCAAAAACATATAAACAGTAGTTGAGTAACTATATACAAGAGGAAAAAGGCCCACAATAGATTAAATATTTTGCAATGAGTTGGGAAGAAAGGTCCAACAAAAATACACATAAAACATTTATAGTAACTGCTAAGTAATTATATACAAGGGCAGAAAATGCTCACAACAGATAAAAACACAGACTGAAATAGATTTACAGAAATATTATAAGTTCTTAGATTCCTAGATTACTAAGCTAACAGCTCAAGAACCCTTACAAGCCTAGACAGTTATACACAGATTTTACCTAATTTGTTATTCCTAGGGGAAAGATAACAAGAGTCAGCAAGTGGTATTTTGACAATTTTTACAGACTACCTCTGTCCATAAAGGACATGGGCACCACCCCATGAGTGAATTTGCGATTTCTCATCCATATGTCCTGATTGTGGTTGAAGATAGTCAGGGAATGGCTCTGCTTCACATGATTAGGAAACCTATTCCAGAGGAGGGGCAATCTCTGTGTCACATATCTGTTGATCCAGCATGATCTATTCATGAATCCAGCATGATTTATTCATGGATCCAGCATGATCTATTCATGTCAGACAGCAGGTTTAGATCTCTGCAGCAGGTAGCCCTTGTGCAGTTAGTTTTGAAAATATGTAACATTTGCATCAGGGCTGGGTCAGAGACTGCCTTAAAGGTCAGCCACAGATCACCCCTCAGTAATCAGTAGGAAACTGAAGTGATTGGGCTTTTAATTAGTCTGCATATGATATGTTGGTTAGACCCTGTATTTTTATGGTGAGAAACCTCTGAGGGCAATGCAGCTGTTGCAGATGCCTGGTAAGGTATACACCAAAGGGTGCATATTGTACTTGATTATTGGTCTGACGAGGGATAAGCGCAGTGGTACTATGACATCTTTAGATCTAGATGCCATGCCATTACTTATAAGCTGAGCCATGCAGAAGGATTTTCTCATTACCGTGTATACATGGTGGTCAAAGTTCAGATTACTATTTGAGTACCCAGATCTCTCACTACTGGGTCCACACTTAAGGGGTGCTATCAATGTTGTAATTTGCACTGGTATTTAATTTCCCAAAGGGCATTATTATCCACTTCTTCACATTTAGTTTGAGACCATGGCTCTGATGCCAGTCATTCGTCTGTGTCAGTCCTTTCTGTAGGATATCAACATCATTTGGGGAGTCAATGATTGCTCCCAACTTATAGTCATCGGCAGACTTGGTCAGCCAATGCCCATCTACATTTGCCTGGACATCTGAGAAGTATATCCCAAACAGGAAGAGGCCCAGAACTGAGCCCTGTGGTACTCCACTTGTGATTGTCTTCATGCTAACAACATGTGTGCTATCTGTGAGCCATTTGGCTATCCATCTGGTGAGGTAGAGGTTTATGACCAATTTTTTGAGTTAATCTATAATACCCAAATGGAGTATTGTGTCAAATGCCTTGGCCAGGTCAAGTTAGGCAGTATGCACTGTCCTACCCTCAGCCATGGCCTTAATGACCTTTTTAAATAAGTCCTCCAGATTGAGCAGGCAGGGCATGCCCTTGGCAAAGCCGAACTGGGTTGGGTCTAAAGTCGGGAGATTTCCTATGTCGTTGTTAATCAGGTCCATGATTAGCCTTTCTGTAGTCTTACATATGAGGCTACAGTACAAAAATCCAGTAGCACCACCAAGGAACATTCCAGTACACAAATTAGAAGAAAACAAAAAAGGAGTGTAACACCACAGACATAAAACTGGAACTTTAATACAACAAAAACAAGAACAGGATATGCGCTTTCGCCATGTGCCTTCCTCAGATTCTTACATATGAGGCTAGTCAGACTTAATGGCTGGTAGTTTCCTGGGTCAGTTGATTGTCCTCCCCCCTGTGCAGAAGAATGAATGTTGCTGTCCTCCACTCTACTGGGACAAGGCCTGTCTGGAGACAGTAGTTAAATTGAGATCCGAGTGGGTCAGGTAGGCCATGTGTCAAGCAGATTCCAATAGAGCCCACTGATGCCATGTTCCTAGTTTTACAGAGTGCAGTGATGACTTGTTCTTTTGTAATACTAGGCAAAGGAATGGCTGGGGGTATTTCATGGGGACTGACTGGAGGTGATGGGGGTGAAATATGAGTTGAATTTATCAGACAACAGATTTTCTATTTCTTCTGACTGAGTACAGGTAGTGCTCTCAACACACTGTTGAATGTTTCCCTTCAGATTTAGGACATAACTGAAAAATGCTTTGTGGGTAGCCTTTGCTGGGAGACTACTTAAGTCTCAAATTAACTTTTGAAGACTTGACTAGTTCCCTCATTTGCCTGTTGAGACTAATGAGGGATTTTTTCTCTCTGTCTCTGTTGTGTACCCTCCCACTTACTTCTAGTCAAGAATTTCTTTCTTCTGTTGTATAGTCTGTTTATACCAGGGGTCCACCATGGTGGCTTGATTTTCCTGCTAGACTTGGGTTTAGTTCAGTCAGGTACTACCCTTTCTAGCCAGTTGTTTAAGTAGTTGTATAGGGCATTTGTGAATACTTCTGCACAGGCCTCTGTGTTTTCAGGGTTAAGGGGAGCTTTAAAAGTACCTATGCTATCACTTAATAGAAGGTAAATTGCCTTGGAAAAATTATTTAGGATTTTATGGCTTGATGGGGGTTCTGTCCTCACATTCATTTCACAGGAGACTGAATTATGATCTGATCTTACCATTGCAGACATTATGCTGGGGGGGGGGTGTAATTTGTACTGTAAGTAGCAAGACGCACTGCAGAAGTGGATAACGCATGTCAAGCAAACTAACACATAGTTATTCAAAATACTGACAAAATTCTAATAATGTATGGACCTGAAAAATAACAGAGTATTCTGGTGCCAGTATAGAGGAGAAGTTATGAGTAGGTGGAAAAATGAAGGACATGGAGAGACAATTATTAGTAGAAAGATGAGAATGTTATGAAAGGACACAAGAGAGGAAAGAAATAATAATTGTTGGCTGAAGAGGTAGAAGACCATACATTAGTAGCAGGTATCATTAAAGTGGGAGCGTCTTTGATGTGAGGCCATTACTACCTGCTAATATATGGAGGTGGTAGTTAATTTAGAGTAAGAGGTGCGTAGTTATACTGAGTACATGGTTGTGCATCTGTTTTGAGGGTTATGCAGGTCCAGGTGTCATACAGATATTTTTTTAGATTGGTCTTGAAATTGAGAAAACGGACTAGAGGCTATGACAAACTGTTAAACACAAAAACGAAACAGATCAGATGAGGTGGCACTTAAATAACAGTATGGTAAATTAATAAAATAATAAATTTAATCAATGTAAAGCGCTTTTCGTTTGTGTAGCTTACACAAACTTCTTCAGACATTTATTTATTTATTTATTTATTTGCAGTTGGTTTACCAGGATAGTCCATTGGGCCAAAAGAACCCGTTTTCAATGGAGTCCTGGGGAGAAAAGCTCCAAATACAGACAAAAACAAGTACATGCAAAAATTACAATAATACTTATACAGAGTAAAAGATAAAAACATTTAATACATTTAGGTTCAAAAATTCAAGAAGCATTTAAAACAATGCAGTCTGATGTGGAATAAATGTCAGGGGAATAAGTTAAAAGAGTAATGTTTTATGCGTTCAAAAAGTTGTATAGACTTGCATTACAGGGTAGGTATTCTAAGGGAATGTAAGCTTAGATAGGAAGAGTTAAGTATCGTATATGGGAAGAAGAATGGGAAGAAGAATGGGATAACATAGAATTATGAGGGGAGGGAGCAAGAACAATCCCATTGGGATCTTAGGTATGAATGAAGAGATTTTTTGAACATGTACTGGTTAGAGGAGGTACGAATGGATGGTGGAAGTGAGTTCCAGAGACGAGCAAGGGTAAAAGATAGTAGGTGCTTACCTGGGGGATGAGATGGTTTATGTACTTGTAGTAGGTTTTGATTGTTAGACCTTAAGACTCTGTTAGGTAGGTGCATATTGAAGGCGGAAGACAGGGAGGGACAGAGAGAGGGGCTAAGGATGAGCTTGTAAGCAAAAGTCAGCTGTATATATATGAGTTGGTTCGGTAATTCGAGCCAGTTTAGTTTATGGAGAGAGGAACAGTGATGAGTAGTGGACCTATGGCTATTGGCGAATTTGGCAATTTTGTTATAGCAGGAGGAAAGCTGTTTTTTTAGAGAAGTCTGAAGATTGGTCCATAATGGAGCCCCATAGAGAAGAGAGGGGATGAGAAAAGAGGAAGCGAGTGTGATTTTGGAAGAACTTGTAAGGTATTGGTTCTGACGGTATAGCATACCTAGTTTTTGATGGGTTTTTTTAATGTTTAGTTGAAGATGTGATTTGTAACTAAGCTGATTGTCAATCTGTACACCAAGTAGCTTAGTTTCGGACACTATTTCAAGGGGTGAGTTATTTTGGCTGGTAATTGAGAATGAGCTCATGTCGAAGGAAGTGGATTTTGAGGGAGTAAATACCATAAGTTTTGTTTTGGAGGCATTGAGTGCTAAGTGATTTGATTTCATCCAATGTTCAGTAATTGAAAAAAGCTTCCTGAGTAAGTTTTGGAGCAGAGAGGGAAGTGGCAGAGCAGATGATGGTTGAATCATCTGCATATTGGATGATGTTTGCAAATGGGATAGATTTGTGATAATCATTGATAAATATATTAAAGAGGAGGGGACCAAGAATAGAACCTTGAGGAACTCCAGTAAGGGTACTGAGGAATGGGGAAGTAGCCTTTTTCCATATTACAGCTTGGTATCTATTTGATAGATAGCTGGAGAACCAGTTTATGGTAGAGGGAGAGAGGTTAAGTTCTGACAGTTTGGTTAAGAGCAAGTTATGTGAAATGGTATCGAAGGCTTTGGAGAGGTCAAGTAGTAAGGTGGAGACGATGTGACCGGAATCTCGTGCTGTGTTAACAGTCTCAAGGAAGGCCAACAGGGCTGTCATGGTGCTATGATTTGGCCTAAATCCATGTTGTGTAGGGGTTAGCAGGTTGTTGTCTAAGAGATGTGGCAGAAGTTGAAGGTGTTTACACTTTTCTAGAAGTTTAGAAATGGGGGACAGAATAGCAATGGGACGAAAGTTACTGATGTTGCAATTGTTGCCTCCTTTATGTAGGGTGATTATGAATGCTTGCTTCCACAATTGGGGTACAATGCATTCATGGATGGAGCGATTGATTAAGATGCTAATAGGATAAGCAATAGCATCTGCTGCTATACGTAGGAAGTAGGAGGGAATATTGTCAGGGGCATTAGTACATGGCTTCAGTTTCTGAAGGAGTTTCTTTATAGTGGCCATGGGTATAGGTTTTAGTGAAAGTAGAGAAGGATGGAGAGAGGGAGAATTAGAGGGGGGTACAGGTGGAGGGGGAGTCTGAAAGGTGGTTAAGGTGGAAGATAGGTGGGGTGAAATAGAATTGGGGATAGGGTTATTTGCAATAGAAGGAAGGGGTGTCTTAGAAGGTGAGGTGGGGCCTGTAAAGGAGGAGGTGAGTTTGCTAATGGAGTCGATAAAAAAGGAGTTGAACTGTGTAGCTAAATCCAAGTCTGGGATATTAGGGTCTGGGGTTGGGGTATGAGGTTTGCTAGGGTTTAGAAGGGTATAGATCCCTTTCCAGAATCTCTGGGGGTTAGTTTTGTTATTGTTTTGGAGTGAGAAGAAGTATTGTTGTTTATCAGAGATAATTAACTTTTTAACTTTATTTCTAAGGGTTTTATATGCAATATGTTGTTCTGAGGTCTTATTTCTCAGGTAGAGTCCCCAGGCTTTGTCTCTAAGGCGCATAGCTGATAATGTGGTTTTGGTTAGACATGTAATAGCAGATAGCGTGTACCTTATAAACACAACAGGCATCAGCTTATCGAAGCAATTAAACAATAAAAATACTAATTAACTTTTAAAGAAGCTATACTAAAAAGTAGTACTGATAGTAATAATAATAGTAATACAGAACCACTTATGGTACAGGCTGCTGTGTGTGAAACCTCCTACATGAAAACTAAAAAGGCAACTAAAAAATACATAAGAACCATAAATTCGAAAAATAAAAATATTAAAACAACAATACTTGAACAAATTAAATTAAAATAATATGATATAATTTCAAACAAGTTCATCTTAATAAACTTTTAATCTTCAAAATACTGCTTATAGAGCAGTTTTCATTTAAACCAGGGACATTATATGCATTTAATCTAATCTGCCAGATGAGTTCAAGCTCTTCCAATTTTAAGCCAGTTGGGCCCCCTCTTTTGTTCGCAGTGATCTGGTCTATGGACATGTTTTGCCAGGGCGTTGTCGTGTTTGGTTTTTCTAATGGCGTAGATGTGTTCATAAATACGATCACGGAGACGTCGCTCCGTCTTACCAATATAAAATGCTAAACAACTTTGGCATTGAGCTAGATAAATAATCATTTTGGAGTTGCAATTGACTCTATGTTTCAAGCTATATGTATAACCTTCTAGCTTGAACCTATTAGATTCTGTGACGTATTTGCAATAATTGCAAGATTGACATTTATACATACCTATGGATCTACTTACACCCTGCTTCTGTTGTTCAAACAATACTTTGAGGTTTTTAGTTTTTCTAAAAATCAGTTTTGGTTGGTCACCGAGTCTTTGGCACACACTATGGTCACTCCTAAGTGCTGCCCAGTTTTTACATAAAATCTCAAAGCAATCCTTGCTATTCGTGCTATAGGTTGTGATAAACGCTGGCCGTTGAGCATGTGGGTCAGAAAAGGCAGTACAAATTTGAGACGGTGGTGTGTCTATCCTATCATCATACTATTGTTGTATGTGTACCTCATCTAATGGGTCAACCAATTCTTGAGAATTAATGGGGCTGAGAATGCAGAGATGTCACTGGTTAATGAACTACTGGTGTTGTTCCTTGATAAAAACTACATGTTTGCCAACAATTTTTACCTGCAACAAGTTGGGGTCGCAATGGGCTCCCCATGTGGGGCAAGTGTAGCCAATTCAGTCATGGCTAATTGGGAACATCTATATGTCTTTAGTAATTGTGAATTCAAGGATAAATTCATTTTTTTATACTCGTTACATTGATGATATTTTTATATTGTTAGATGGTGACAGCACAATCAGTGATAATGTTACGGATTATTTCAACACCACTACACACTTTTTACAGTTCACGTTCACATTTAACACCATGACTACAGCCTACTTTGATATCCAGCTGAATAAGGATTTGAGGCTCCAGAGATTTACTGCTAGTATTCATAGAAAGAGTATTTATTTGAACTCTTTCTTACACTATTCTAGTTGCCATCCCCACCACCAAAAGCGAGCAGTCGTTAAGGGCCAGTTGGTCAGAGCAGCCCGTATTGTCACTCTTGATGAAGATTTTCAAGCGGAATGTTCCTTTCTTAAGAACATGTTCCTTCATCGTGGCTACCCTGACCATATGGTCAGTGACATCATAGAAGAAGTCTTGCATAAATGCCTTCGATGTATCTACAAACCCATTATAGATGGGGTACAAATGCAACAACAGTACAATGATAGGATAGACACACCACCATCTCAAAGTTGTACTGCCTTTTTTGACCCACATGCTCAACGGCCAGCGTTTATCACAACCTATAGCACGAATAGCAAGGATTGCTTTGAGATTTTCTGTAAAAACTGGGCAGCACTTAGGAGTGACCATAGTGTGTGCCAAAGACTCGGTGACCAACCAAAACTGATTTTTATAAAAGCTAAAAACCTCAAAGTATTGTTTGAACAACAGAAGCAGGGTGTAAGTAGATCCGTAGGTATGTATAAATGTCAATCTTGCAATTATTGCAAATACGTTACGGAATCTAATAGGTTCAAGCTAGAAGGTTATACATATAGCTTGAAACATAGAGTCAATTGCAACTCCAAAATGATTATTTATCTAGCTCAATGCCAAAGTTGTTTAGCATTTTATATTGGTAAGACAGAGCAACGTCTCCGTGATCATATTTATGAACACATCTACGCCATTAAAAAAACAAACATGACAATGTCCTGGCAAAACATGTCCTTTGCCACCCAGACCATTCCTTTAAATTTATGGTGATAGACCAGATCACTGAGAACAAAAGAGGGGGCCCAACTGGCTTAAAATTGGATGAGCTTGAACTCATCTGGCAGATTAGATTAAACGCATATAATGTCCCTGGTCTAAATGAAAACTGCTCTATAAGCAGTATTTTGAAGATTAAAAGTTTATTAAGATGAACTTGTTTGAAATTATATCATATTATTTTAATTTAATTTGTTCAAGTATTGTTGTTTTAATATTTTTATTTTCGAATTTATGGTTCTTATGTATTTTTTAGTTGCCTTTTTAGTTTTCATGTAGGAGGTTTCACACACAGCAGCCTGTACCATAAGTGGTTCCGTATTACTATTACTATCAGTACTACTTTTTAGTATAGCGTCTTTAAAAGTTAATTAGTATTTTTATTGTTTAATTGCTTTGATAAGCTGGTGTTTATAAGGCACACGCTATCTGCTATTACATGTCTGAAGAAGTTTGTGTAAGCTACACAAACGAAAAGCGCTTTACATTGATTAAATGTATTATTTTATAAATTTACTGTGCTGTTATTTAAGTGCCACCTCATCTGTTCAGGTCTTGAAATTGGAAAGGTTGTTAGCGTGTTTAAGAGATAAGAGATAGAATTCCTGGAGTGCACTACATAGCTGGGATACAGAGAGGTTCCTGCTGTCAGTTGTGGCTAGTAGCTAGTGAGGAGCATTTTGTTTCTAGATTGAAGTAGCCTAGCAGGGGTGCATCTTTACAATAAGTCTAGTAGGGCTTTTGCTTTGTTCTGGTTTATATATTAATTTGTGGACCAGGAGTAGGGGTCTATATTACATAGTCTAACTGTCATAAGTTCGACTTTGTAAATATCAAACCCAGAAGTTCGAAATGCAAGAACTTCGAACACTGAGAACAGTGATTTTTTTTCCCAGGGAAAAAAAAATTGCTGTTCCAGTACAAAATGAAAAAAAACACATGAACACTTCAGACTGTACCTAATGTGGGGGGATCCCCCCCCTACTTAAATATACCAACTCCGAAAGTGCACCACAGTGGAGGAAACGTCCCACCACATTATTTCCCTGGGAAAAAATTTGGTGTTCCGCAGCTTCGCTATTTTTACATTTCGAACTTCCTAGTTCGATGTTTCAGCATTCGGACAATTGTGCATTTGAACTTAGAATATAGACCCCCAGGAGTAGTAGTGTCTAAATGAGTTGCTTGTATAATTCAAGCCAATCAAGTTGTTTAAGGGCTAAGCAGTGATGGGTTCTGTTTGATGAGTTAGTGGTAAACTTTGGTACGTTGTTGTAGCACTGGTTTAGCTTATTTTGGATGGAAGCTTGATAGTTAAGCAGTACTGGAGAATCATATAGCAAAATGGGGAGTAGGAGTGCATAGGCTAGGTGATTCTTGAATGAATCATTTAAGTAGTTTTTTGTCTACAGAGTGCCCTTAATACTTGATGAGTTTGTTATGATAGCCTATTGCACATGTAAGTCAAATTTTGGGTTATCATCAATTGTCATGCCTAGTAGCTTGGTATGAGGGGGGGACTTCTATCGGGATGGCATCAGATACTATTATTGAGAAATGTTATTTGAGGTGTATAAAGGCTTTTGGGAGGAATAGCAGCAGCTTTTTTTTTTTTGGATTGAGTAGAAGCTAGGAGTTATTGAACCAGCTTTCAACTGATGAATACAACTCTTGAGCGAGGTTTTGTAGATAATTATGTTACTAGCAGAACAAATTAATGTGAAATCATCAGCATATTTTATGAGGGATTCTTGACATTTAGCGGAGTGTAAGTTTTTGGTAAATATGTTTTAAAGCAATGATCCCAGCATGAAACATTGGGGAATACCTGTTTTGACTGGTAGGAAGAAGGATTAAGAATGAATCCATTTAACAGACTGGAGTCTATTGGAAAGGTAGTTGGAGAACCAGTTGGTGGAGAACTGTATCACTTTGTTGAACATTTATTTAATCAAATAACTAATCATCAAACACTATACATCGAAGTTCCTATTTAGCAAACTACCTAAACATTGAATGTAAATTGATCAAATTATTTAACTTGACCAACACCGCAAACGTAAAATACGTTGTGACAATAAACTGTAAACAATTAAGTGCATTAACACCAATTATGAGTTTATTAACACCAAACTTGTCTGTAAATGATAAAGTGCAATAACACTGGTCTGCGCATATTTTTTCTTTTTCGATTTTGCAGGGGGGCAAGCCACCTTGCACCCCCCCCCCGCAAATTAAATATACCAACTCCAAGATCTCACTACATTGAGGAAAAGGGTAAACTGTAGTATGGAATCATCTCTAGGCTGTTATTGAGAACAGAGATAAATATGATGTTGAATCTTTTCTGAAGGCAGTAGCTCTCATATTAAAGGTTTAAAAACCTTTATTAAATAAGCCTTGTGCAGAGTATTTTATGTTTGTGGTGTTGGCCAAGTAAAACAATTCGATCAATTTACATTCGATATTTAGGTACTTCGCTAAATTGGAACTTTGACGTACAGGTTTCGATGATTAGTTATTCGATTAAATAAATGTTTGACAAAGTGATATAGACCCATTGGTGGAAGTGTTTGATAGGCCAAGAGAAGAGAGTTGTTTTAGAAGTAGGCTATGGGAAATGGTACTGAAGCCCTTGGACAGAGACGTCAAAAACTATTTGGCCACTGTCTCTGGCTAGGTTAATAGTGCTGGTGAAGTTTAAGAGGGCTGTGGTAGTGCTATGCCCTGGTCTGAAACCATTTTGTGTGGGGATGAAGAGGTTGTTAGCATGTAAGTGAGTCATTATTTATTTATTTATTGACATTTGACTGGTGAAAAAGTTCGACCGGGTAGGAGCACATTTCCAGCGGGTGCCTAGAAAGAAAAACTCAAAAGTATTACAAAATACTGTATTAATAATAATTTTATAGTCTTTAAAATAATAATAATAAAGAAATAACTGCAGTTTAAATAATTATACCAGATTAGACGTAATGTGAAAACATTGGTTAAGAATAGACACAAGTTCTATGTATGACAATGCTTTAATAGTTAAAGAAATTTATAGTTTATAGAGAAATTAAAAGTAAGCTAGTCTAATATAAATCAGAATTGTAATAAGAAGTGAGAGAAAAACAGGCTTATGGTATATTTAGAGAAAGCCAAGGCAGAGAAATTGGTAGAAGTAAAGAAGTGAGTGAAGAAGGGAGAATAAGGACCTAACCCTAACCCTAACCCTAACCCTAACCCTAAAGAAGTGAGTGAAGAAGGGAGAGTAAGGACCTAACCCTAACCCTAACCCTAACCCTAACCCTAACCCTAAAACTAACCCTAAAGAAGTGAGTGAAGAAGGGAGAGTAAGGACCTAACCCTAACCCTAACCCTAACCCTAAAGAAGTGAGTGAAGAAGGGAGAATAAGGACCTAACCCTAACCCTAACCCTAACCCTAACCCTAAAGAAGTGAGTGAAGAAGGGAGAGTAAGGACCTAACCCTAACCCTAACCCTAACCCTAACCCTAACCCTAAAGAAGTGAGTGAAGAAGGGAGAGTAAGGCCCTAACCCTTACCCTAACCCTAACCCTAACCCTAAAGAAGTGAGTGAAGAAGGGAGAGTAAGGAGATGTGAGGTGTGAACAGGTATTTGTCCACATTTAGGGATATAGTTTATCCTGGTGTTGAGCAAGAACAGAGCCAGCTTTTGGTTATGATATCTTTCCAGAACGGTTTTGCAGGCTGGGAGTGAGGGTATTGACCTGATGGATAGAGATAAAGAGTTCCAGGCCTTAACAACATGGTACAAATGCCCAGCAGATTTGATAGGTTTGTGGACAGACAGGAGTTTTTGCTCATTGGATGGTAATGACCGACTGGGAACAGAGTTGTGTAGAATGTAATTTAATGCTGGACAAGCAGATGGACTCTGACTAATTTTACAGGTAGTAAGAAACTGTGTACATGTTAATTTGATGGGGGAGTTCTAACCAATTTAGATTTTTAGTGCTATACTGTGGTGAGTTTTGAGTGGGAAATTTGCTGCAAATGTAGCAACTATTTTATAACTTTGTTCAAGTTTTAATTTTTGTGAAGCCCGGAGGTTAGTAAGGATGGGAGCACCATAAAGAAGTGAAGGGAGGAGATACGTAATGGCAAGTGTAGCTTCAGTTGTGTTGGTGAGACAGTTTTTGGTTCTATAAAGCATTCCTAGTTTTGATGACTTTTTCTTATGCAGTTTTGTATATGCAGGGTGAATTTAAGATTATTGTCTACTACCATCCCTAATAATTTGCTATGAGAGTGACTTCAATGGTTGTATTATTAAGAGGGGACTTTAAATGTTGTTTTTTCAAGGGAGAAGGATTTGGGGTAGAAAGTAGTAGTTTGGTCTGTTTTGCCTTGAGCATGAGTTGTGAGTTACAAAGCCATGTTTCAGTTAGTGGTCAAGCTTCCTGAGTAATATTTTTGAGGTGTACCATGTTGTCAGGGGTCTACTTGCTGATCTGGTTGTTCATTGAAATGAGGTTTTGATGCTTTCCTCTCAAGAATATGGTCCTTAATATTGTGGGCTTTTGATGTTTTTAGGTAGACCCATTGTCAAATGTGCAAAAATTTGTGTTGAGTCATCTGTGTACTGTATTAGGGAGGCCTGTCGTGTGGATGTGTAAAGATTGTTGGTGAGAATGTAAAAGAGGACGTGACAAAAGATAGAGCCTTGTGGTACACTGGGAGGTATAGAGAGAGGGTGGAGTGCCATTTTATTGGCTGATACATATTGGATAGGTAATGTTTGAACCATAGAGACCTAATGAGGACATTTGAAGTATAAGTTTGGTGTTTAAAACTGTGTCAAAGGCTTTAGACAAGTCTAGAAATAAGGAGGAGACTAGTTGGCCATTATCTCTAGCTTTATTGACAGTATCTATATAGGTTAGAAGTCTAGTGTTATACTGTGGGAAGGACAGAAGCCAATTTGTGTGGTGGATATGAGTTCTTCCTGCAGGGATAGTGCAGCAATTGCTTTTGAATATATTTTCCAAGTATTTTGGAGAGTGGGGATAAGATAGCAACGTGTGACTTTTTCCAGAGACAGGGAATGTGGGGATTTCTGGATTGACCTATTTTTATGGATTGAGACAGAGTAGGCAATGCTGTCGGCTGCTATTTCAACTGAAGGAGAGCATAGTTTGAGTTTGTTTAAAAGGATGTGGGCACAGGTTTGTAGGTGAAAGTAGAGCTGGTGATAAGTGGCTGCTGGGTAGGGATAGGATTAGATGTCAGTAATCCGTGGTTAGACATGCTATACTATCTGTAAAACACAAGATGAACTGTATTGTAGTTTTGAGTGTTGAGTTATTGGGAAACGGGCTCGGGTCAAATTTATGTTTGGGATTCAAGATTTCTTTACTGGATGTCCATAATTTTTTAGGGTTGTGTTTCTATTATTCTGCAAGCTATTATAGCATAGTTTTTGTCTTCATTAATTTGCTTTTTAGTTCAATTGTGAAAAGTTATGAGGTTTTCAAGATATTGTGGTGTTTTATATTGCCATGCTTTTTCTCTATCCTGCATTAGCATTTCACTCTTTTTTTTGGATAACCAAATTGCATTATCTGTTTTTAGCCTCTTCCTTTTAGGAGCTGCAAGGCTATTTAGGATATTTACAACATCATCTAAGACAAGAATTTTTAGGAAGTTCCAGTTAATATATGATAGATTAGTAATGACCATTTCTAAGTTAAACTTGGAAAGGCTGCACATTGTTTTATAAACATGCTGTTTAAGTGGATGTGTGAGATGTCTGGTTGTACAGATTGTGAGATGATCACTGAGAAAGACATTGTACCTGAGGTGGTGTATTTGCTAGGGTCTGATACTAGGATCCAGTCTAATAGGGAATTTGATGTCCTGCTATAATGTGTGGAGCTATCAGTTAGTTGTGTGAAGCCAAATAAGTTAATGCTAGATGTAGAGGAATTAGAGTTTGTGTCCAACCAACTGACATTCAGATCAGCTTGTAGTATTATTTCTTGTGGAATTGTTATGGATATCCAGTGTAGATTATCTTCCAGTATAGCTATATTGTCACCAGGAGGGATGTAAAGAGCAGTGATATATATTTGTTTATAACTGCTTAATTTCAGGAAAGTTATAGGAAGGCCTGATGGACTAAATGCTGGTATTAGTTTGTTGTAAGGTGAAATTTGGTGCCTGTTGGGAAATAGTAAAACAATACCACCACTTTCCTCTTTATATGGTCATTATGTAAGATATCATAGCTGGGAGTGTAGTTTGGAGTCATTTATGCTGTGTTTAAGCTAAGTTTCAGTTACAGTGAGAATATGAGGATTGTGTTTGCTAATCCTGATGTATTGTTCAGAAATTTAATTTCTTATTCTTCTAACATTTATAGCAGTGAAAGTAAGATTACCGGGGTTGGCAGTTGTCCGTTGTAGGGTCAGAGAAGTGTGTGGAAGAGAATTGTCTTGATGTTCATTCTGATAGGTGGGGCCAGGATTAAGGTGAATGTCTCATCCTAGAAGGATTTTAGTATATTGGGGAATTACTGATACTTGTTTTTGGAAAGCATTTCTCCACCTTATGTTGTTTTGGTCTGAGGTGAAACGCAGTTAATTAGCCTATATTTGGAGTAAAGGGGAGAGGCATCATTAAACAGGTTTGGTACAATGTCTGGAGAGTGCAGGGAGGAAGTATGGATAGGTGGTTAGGACAGAGCTGGAGAGATGTTGAGAGCTGTTGTAGAGTCATGGTAGGATGCCAGATGGCCCAGCAGAAGGAGAACAGAGGATAAGATGAGCAGTAACATGATTATGTAAAGGGATCTGGATGTCATAGCTGGCAGGTGGTTGGGGAATTAGGGATCTATAAGAAAAAAGAAACTGCAGGGTAGAAGGTTATTTAGTGGTGGTGGAGTCTGAAAGCTGATAGAGGGTAGGTAGGGAAGAAGTATTTTCTATGAAGGGAGAAAGTTAGGTTGTCTTAGTATCTTCTTTGGAATGACTTTCAGAATGTCAGTAAAATAAGAAGAAGTGAGGGTTAATGTGGGAAAGGTAGAATATACAATGTAGAATAGATAGGTGCTGTTAGGGAGGGGTGTAACTATGAATGTGTTTAGAGCAAAGCACTATGTGAGGGAGAAACGTATTTGGGAACAGTGCTAAATGATTAAATGGAAGTTAGGAATTGGGTAAAGGAAACAGGAGTGTTGATTATGAATGCATTTTTTAAGGATTTTTGAAAGAGGAGAGAGTGGCAATTGGTCTAAAGTTGGAAATATCATTGCAGTTACCTCCCTTGAGAAGTGGGACAATGTGATATTTTTTACTATGTGGTATCATCCTTGGTGAGTTATAGGGTTAAGATCTCAGCTGAGTGACCAAGCTAAGACCTCCAGCACCCTCTCTGTCCAACCAGTTCTTTGTGTTCCTGCCCAAGTAGCTGACACACACACACACACACACACACACACACACACACACACACACACACACACACACACACACACGTGGGAAAGGCTGGTACAGGTTTACTAGCTATGCCCCTTTCTGCCCAGACTACAAGGTAGTACCAGCTGCCACCAGCCACCCTTACTTATCAGCTACTATAAGGCCCTTACAAAGGGTGACCAATCCTACTGTGTAATATTACTATTAATCCAAATGGTAGTCTGACCAAGAGCAAGGCTATTTAGGAGTGGCTTGTACAGTGTCACCAAATACATATGCAAGTACTCTATGAGCTTAAATATGTCTCACAAATATTGGTCATAAAGATAGGTTTAAATATATTTAATAACAAACAATAAAAGAACAAGATAATACTCAGAAAATAGACACATTTACTTCTGAGTTCAGAATCACAGGAAATATTTTAAAACAACATTGCAGGACAGTCTCAAATAAATACAGAAAACATCTAAACTAATCTGTAATATATTCCTTTCTATATCTAACAGATACTATGCCCTTAGGCTTACTTACAAACAACATGCAGGCAGAAGTGCTGACTGAATGTTTCTAGGTCCAAGACAAAATACAAAATGCCCTCTCTCTCTATCTGAGAGACTTCTTAAATTAATAATAAACATTACTGCAAGATTGGCTTGGATGACATCACTGTTTGTCACCTGACTTCAGTTCTCATGCTAAACAGATACTAACAGAATTTTAACATCTCTCTGTGAGAAGTACATATCTCTCGGATGTTTGCAGAACTTGGAAGTCGTAAAACAATAAAACACTTTTACATTTGAAATCTAGTAATTATTTCTGTTTCAAGATAATACAAAAACCTCTAGCTCTAGACATTGTGTCTGCTTCACTGAAACTGAGAGATAACACAATCAGAAAACAATTTCAACTAATTTTCTGGAAGGTTTGCAAGTTAACTCTGTATGTTCCATCTTCTACTATTAAAACATGAATTTGCATGGTATATAGTTTATATACACTTTTGTTTTTTTTCCAGTAGGGTACACTGTGGACATAGGATCATAGAATCATAGGAATTTACTAGGCTATTGGCCCTGAGGACCTTATAAGCCTAGTCAAGATTTTAGCACATGTATAGACAAATAAGCACCCAATGACCTTGTCCAGCAGGGACACGGTGGAATCCCAGGGATGTATTTTCTACTTCCCATCCAGTTATCCAGGTTGTGCTTAAAAAGGGGTAAAGAGGCACTCTACTTGACGTGGAGAGGGAGTCTATTCCACAGATGGGGGAAACTCTGGTGCAAAAAATCTGTCCCGCCAACAAGTCCTATTTATGTCACAGACCAGGTTGAGGCTGCGTGTGTGGGTTACTCGAGTAGAGCTTGACTTGCGGATATGCAGCAGTCCCATCAAGGTGGGATCCGAGATCACCTTGTATTCCATACAGAGGTCACCTCTGAGGGGTCTGTGTGAAACAGAGTAGAGGGATAGGGCTTTTAGCCTATCTGTGTATGGTAGATTTTTTGAGGCCCTGGATTCTCCTGGTGAGGAACCACTGAGGTCTCTCCAGCTGCTGCATGTGCTTTGCCAGGTACATGCCGAATGGGGCGTTGTACTCAATAATGGGCCTTATAAGGGAAGAATACAGGGATGTTTTGACCTCCTTGTCCCTGGATGAGATACCCTTACTTATGAGGTGGGCCATGTAGAAAGCTTTCTGTACAATGGAAGCAACATGGTGGTCAAAAGTTAGGTTGCTATCAATCTGGGTGCCCAAATCCTTCACGGTTGACTGCATGCTTAGGACATTGTTATTAATGTGATAATTTGTGGGGATGTCACTCTCCCTAAAGGGGATGATGATGCATTTTTTTGTATTCAGCTTGAGGCCATGTTTTTGGCAGCAGTCATTTATTTGGGTGAGATCCTCTTGGAGGATGTCCACGTCACCAGGGAAATTGATGACAACTCCCAGTTTGCAGTCATCTGAAAACTTGGTCAGCCATAGCCCACTGGTTTTGGTGTGCACCTTAGAAAAGTATATCCCAAATAACTGAGGCCCCAAGACTGAACCCTGGGGTATGCCACTCAATACGGGTCTACTGCTTGAGGTGGCTTCCCCTATTTTGACTAGGTGGGTTCTATCAGTGAGCCAGTTAGCTACCCATCTGGTAACATGTGAATTGATGCCTAGTTCATAGGTAGGTATTAGGTTATCTGACCAAGGGCATTTATAGGCCTAGCCAGAGTGTGTCAGCTTTTGCCACCCCATTGATTAATTAACTGAGCATCTGTCAAGAAGAGCCAATGAAGTGATCCCAGGGGTGTATTTTCTGTTACCCATCCACTCATCAAGGTTTCTCTTGAAGAGTGTTAGTGAGGGACTCTGCCTAATGTAGTTAGGAATTTTGTTCCAAAGCATGTGGAGTCTCTGTGACAGGAAGCTATCCCTCCAGCATGTTCTATTTATTGTTGTGGCAAGGTTTAGCTCACTAGAGCGAGTGACTTGCAGTGACTTGGATTTCTTTAAGTGGAGCATGTCCATCAATTCTGAGTTGGACATGGCTTTGTAAGTCAGGCAGAGAACACCTCTGAGTAAGCGATATGCCACTGAGTACAGCTGGAGTTTTTCTAGTTGGGCTGCATAGGACATATGTTTGAGGCCAGTAATCCTCTTGGTGAGTTACTTTTGTGGTCTTTCCAGCTTTTGGTAGTGTCTTGTGAGGTACATACCAAATGGGGCATTGTACTCTATGATGGGTCTGATGAGTGACAAGTAGAGGGACACTATAACCTCTTTATTTCTAGATGCAAACCATTTAGTAATTAGATGGGCTACATAGAAGGATTTCCTAACTACTTTGGGAATATGATTGTCAAAGGAGAGATTACTATCTACCTCGGTCCCCAGATCTCTTATTACCTCTTCTGTATTAAGGGGGCTGCCACCTATGTGGTAATTCATGGGTGTTTTGTTTTTCTCAAATGGGATGACTATGCATTTTTTGGCATTTAGCTTGAGACCATGATTTTGACACCGGGTGTCCGTCTTAGTAAGGCCCTTTTGGAGAATGTCCGTCTCAGCTGGGGAGTCAATTATGGCTCCCAGTTTGCAGTCATCGGTGAACTTGGCTAGCCATAGTCCTCCTGTGTCTGCCTGTACTTCTGAGAAGTATATGCCAAACAGTAGGGGCCCCCAGGACAGAGCCTTGTGGGACACCACTTGTGACTGGTTTAGAGTCGGACCTGGAGCCCGCTATTCTTACCATGTGATTTCTGTCTGTAAGTCAGCTGGCAACCCATCTTGTGATGTAGGGGTTTATGTTTAGGCTGTTGAGTTTTTCTATAATTCACAAGTGGGGAATGGTGTCAAAAGCCTTGGCGAGGTGAAGGTAGGGTGTGTGAACCACCTTCCCCTCATCTATGGCTTTGGTGACTGTCTCGATGATGTCAACCAGGTTTAGTAGCCATGATTTGCCCTTAACAAAGCCGAACTGAGTCGGGTCAAGTATTTAAAGGTTCCCAATGTTTTTGTTAATGAGCTCCATGATGATGCACTCCATAGCCTTGCAGACCAGGCTAGTCAGGCTTATAGGGCGATAGTTACCAGGATCAGTTGTGGCCCCTCCTTTGTGGAGCAGAATAACCATTTCTGTGTGCCATTCTGTGGGTGTGTAGCCTGTGGAGAGGCTGAGGTTGAACAGTGTGTTTAGGTGGGGGGTTAGTTCGTTCTGTAGTCCATGCAAGATGCAGCCTGGGACACCATCTGGCCCCATTGATGCTGTGCATTTGGCTTTTGAAAGGGCTGTTTTCACCTTTGTATCTGTGATTTCCAGGACAGTACATTTTTCCGGTATTGTTGTGGGCCCTTTTGGGGGTGAGAGGGGGGTGAAGTTTGCACTGAATCTATGTGCCAGGATGTTGGCAATATCAATAGGTTCAGTATATTTTGTGCTATTTTGCACTAGCTCAGAGCATATCTGTGAGTTTCCACTTAGATTCTTGACATAGCTAAAGAAGGCTTTGTGGTTTTCTTTCGAATCCTTGGCTATTTTTCTTTCGAAGTTTGCCTTGGATGATTTTATGAGGACCTTAGTTTCTTACTGATACTGATCAGGGATGTCTTTCCTTCTTGGGATTTGCTTTTTTTCTGAACTAGTTTCCTCCTTCTATTGTATAGCCTGTTTATGGCAGGGGTCCACCAGACTGGTTTCCTTCTCTTAGGGGAGTGAGTCTTGGTTTTGCTAGGGATGGCACGATCAATGCATCCTTGTAGGTGCTCACAGAGTGCATTTGTAAAGGTTTCTGCATCTTGGACACTGTTATCCTTTAGTGTGGGGGCTGTGAAACTTACCACCTCTGTCTTAAGTAAGGTGAAATTTGTTCTAGAAAAGTTTTTCACTGTGGTTTCCTTGGTTGGTGGTGGTGTGGTGTTGACAACCAGAGTGATTAGTTTATGGTCTGATCTAACCAGTGATAGGTTGACCTCCTGTGAGGAACACCTGTCGCCCATGTTGGTGATGACCAGGTCCAGTATGTTTTCACCTCTGGTAGGGGGAATTTACTAGCTGATCCAGGGCATTTGCTGGACCTGGGTGTTTGTACTTGAGTAGTTTTCCCAGTTAACGGTAAGGCAATTGAAATCACCCAGTATCAGGGTGTTCAGTAGGACCGTCATGTTTTCCAGTGTCTCCAGAAAGGCAGAGTGGTGGTCCTGGGTCATGAAGGGTGATCTATAGCAGGCCACAATTTGATTTGCATATTTGCCCAATGTTAGTTGCTCATGGATGATCTCAGAGGTATCATGCTGTGCCACTAACCTAGAGGTGTAGGTATCCTTGATGAATATGGATACACCCCCTCCTTTTGTGTTTCGGTCCATGTTCTGTGGCCGAAATGTGTGGTATGAGTTGTAGCCCGGTAGTGCTGGGGTGCTCTGTGGAGCCTTGAACCAGGTTTCAGTTATTGCACAGAAGTCGACGTTCTCCATATGGTAAGGAGTTTTTATGCAACTCGAAAAGTTTATTATTTACACTTGTTCCAGAACATGACCAATATACTTTCATCAGCACCTACTTTGGATTAAACAGTAGTTACAGAATATCTGAAAACACCATATACGTTCTGACTCAGGCTGCTTCCACAAATACCTGAACATCATGCACAGATATTATAATACTAGAATATATTTAGCTGTGATGTGCTGTTTGCTGTAGGTGTGAAATTTTATCTTGAATCATGGTATGACTCAGTTTACAGTGGGTGTGTGATATTGTCCTGTACCATGCAGTGATGTGCTATTTATTGTAAATGTGTGTTTTTTTCTGTTCCATACTACAATGTGCTATTTGCTATGAGTGACTGCTACTGTCCTTTCTCCTTCTATGGATTGCTGTTTGCTATGTGTATGTGATTCTATCCTGTACCCTTGTGTGATGTGCTCTTTGTTACAGGTTTGTGATTCTATCTAGTGTCTTGCTGTAATGTGTTGTTTATTATGTATGTGTGTTTCTATTCTGTATCCTTCTATGATGTACTTTGTTATTGGGGGGAGGGGTGATACTTTTCAGTATGCTGCTGTGTTGTGCTGTTGTCTATGGGTTTCTGATACTGTCCTGTACCTTGTCGTGAAGTGTTGTTTGTTTTTGGTGTATGCAGATTCGTTCTGTATCCTGCTGTGATGTGCTATTTGATGTGGATGTGAGATAATGCCTTGTAATGTCTATGGTGTGGTACTTGTTGTGGGTATGTGATATTGTTCTATTCCTAGATTTGATGTGCCATTTGATGTAGGTATATGATTTTGTCCTGTGCTATGTGGTGGTATACCATTTCATGTGTATGCAATACTGTCCCATAGCCAGCTATGATGTATTATTTAGTGTGGGTATGTGAGCTTGTCTTGCACCTTAATGTGATCTTTTGTTTGTAATGGGTTTGTTGTATTGCCCTGAGCCCCACTGGGATGTGCTTTTTGCTCTGGGTGTATGTAACTCTGTTCTACACTCTGCAGTAATGTACTGCTTGTAGAACATATGTAGTATTGTCACATATGCTAATGTGATTGGCTGTTTGAAGCAGGTTTATGTAATTCTGTTCTATGTCTAAACCTGGATCATGGTCAGATTGGTCAGATGGGGTCTAAGACAAGGTAAGAGGAACAATGCCCTCAAATACCATAGCACATATAACTTTACTTGGAAAAATCCCCTAAAGTACCATAAAATACTGCTTAAAGTACATAACATTTTGTTCTTTATATTGATAGTGATCACAGTGAATTTGATTTATAACAAAAGCCTATATTTTCTTTTGCTAAGCAAAATAAAAAAGCTCAGAGCATGAGCAACTGTAAATATACTCTTGAAACTAATATTTATTTAAAGTGCACCTGAAAAGTAGTTAAACTAAAATAAATGTGTTTAATTTTCAATTTAATTTCATGTCTGCATTGCTGATACATGCAGCCTCATCTCAGCAAATCATTGCTTAACTTCCTTTTGCTTTCACACATTACCATACTGAAAAAAGACACTTTCTGTGCATGTGTGCTTTGTCTGAAAGTGAAAAAAAAAGAAAAACACATAGCCATAGCAATCCATTTCACCTTGCTATGGTCTCTCTCGCGCACGTGTGTGTGTGTGTGTGTGTGTGTGTGTGTGTGTGTGTGTGTGTGTGTGTGTGTGTGTGTGTGTGTGTGTGTGTGTGTGTACTGCCAACACTGACAAGCCATATGCAACTGCCCTCTGCTAATGGGAAACAGTTATTTATAGAAAGTAGTGAGGCAAGAAGCAAAGTGCAATTGTGTGTGTGTGTGTGTTTGTGTGTGTGTGTGTGTGTGTGTGTGTGTGTGTGTGTGTGTGTGTGTGTGTGTGTGTGTGTGCATGTGTGCATGTATGTGTGTATCTGTGTCTGTGTATGAGTTTTTAGT